>NW_025934708.1:0-1356 GCF_000764305.2 Hyalella azteca | reverse complement strand
GTTTAGATCTATGAACAAGGCACGAAAAGGAAAAGAATCGGCGACAGGCCACATCAGGCCTACATTTCAGCGCCGACATCATTATGTTATGTTATGTTAAAACCTGGAGTTATCTAACCAAAAAATAAAAAATTGGAGGGGGTACTCTGACAGGCTTTAAATAATAGTTTTTTTTTTGTGGGTCACATTTTTAATTTTTTAGCCTATTAGATATACAAACTTTCTAAATTTTTCTATTGCATTAGCCGTTAATTTAGCCTCAGTATTAGACCTTTAATGCCCATTGACAAAATTTTTCTATGTGAAATAGTTTTTGAGTTTTAGGGGTTTTTGTTAAAAAAACGAAAAGTGGTCTAAGTTACCTGCCGCCCGCCGGTCTAAGTTAGTACCCCATTTTACGGTATCTAGTTCATAAATTTATTCAAATTAATATCTACATTTTGACTACATATGATGATGCTGAGATCCTTGATTGAGACACTTCACTGGTCTATCCTCTATAGGTAACTTAGTATTACCGAGTGGTCTAAGGCGCTGGAAGGCTGGATTTAGGCTCCAGTCTCTCCGGAGGCGTGGGTTCGAATCCCACCGCTGCCAGTCTGTTTTGTAACACTTTGCACACTAAATAGACTTTTACTTATAGTACCTATTCACTCTTGATACACTTGAAAGACCATAATACATTAATAGACATCGAAACTAATAGTAGCCTTAGTAGGCTAACAGGCAACCGCTGCTGCGCTGCAACACAATAAATTCTGATAGAATTGATCTTGCATGCAAATTTCCAACATTCAACACATCCAGGCACCAGGCTTGGTGTATAATTTGCATACACGCCACACGGTGCAGGACTGCAGGCTGATGAGGCTGTGGCTGCAGTCCTGCAGGCTGTGATGATTTTGATTTGAAGGCTTCGAGTGCTAATGCACTGCTCAGCCTTATCTCAGTCATTAGTTGGGGGCAACAGGAGAAAGCTTGGTCCCAGCCACAAGCCAGAGCACTCCAGGCAGGAAAGTGTCATCAACTAGTACCGGTCCACCGGACACTTGTCACATGCTGTGGCAATGAAACAGTGGGCAATGAGTCTTCTTTCTTTCTTTCTAATTTATTCTTATAGGAGCACTGGAAGCTAGTCCATAAAGCCCCTTGCCTAAACTGGGTTTAATTGGTACCGTAAAATGGGGTAACTTAGACCGGCGGGGTAACTTAGACCACTTTTCGTTTTTTTAACAAAAACCCCCACAACTCAAAAACGATTCGACATAGAAAAATTTTGTCAATGGGCATTGAAGGCCTAATACTGAGGCTACATAACACAATAGAAAGATTTGAAAAGTATGCATATCTAATAGG
>NW_025934707.1:0-3550 GCF_000764305.2 Hyalella azteca | reverse complement strand
AGTAGCTACTAGACTTCCACCGGGTTCGATAAGGAGCTAGGCATTTCAAATCTGAACATATATTTTTCAATAGCTTTATCTAGTCTGTTCTTGAATGTGTTCTTAATTGGAGCGCAAACGATGTCATGTTAAAATTTATTATCTAATTAACTCGTTAATGTTTATACGCTTATCGTTTGTCTCGTGTTAGGAGGCAAAGTCGACGCTCGTTTGCTCGATCTTAATTACTATTACTTAAACCTTACTCGAGTGAAGACCTCCTGCTCAAACAGTATTACCAATTTTGTTAACTCTTGCTTATCAATACCTTAATTTGAGTTTGTGCGAGTGTGTTTTCATTTTATTTTGTTCCATTTAATGCATGTTAGCACTTCTGTGTTTCGCTCGTTTAAGATATTGCTTAACTGGCTTTACGCCACTGATTGAAACTCGTTGGGGTTATTGGCTCTTTGGAGCTTCGGTGTATACCGATTATGACACATGCCTAAGCTATCTTAGTGCTGTGAATTAACTTGCATGCGCTTAACTCTCTTTAAGTACGAGCGAACACTCCTATTACTGTTTTCACTATTCTTTCTAATAGTTCGCTACATGAGAACTCTTGTCTTGGGTTCCTCAACGGAAACAAATAGGTTTGTTATTTTGATTATTTGAAACTGTTATCATTATTCTGAATTTACTCAAACCGTACTGAAATCCATTGCGTTATAACTTTGAATCCATTAATGTTAGTCTTACGTTGGTTTTCTGTCTTATTCAGATAAGAATCAGATAAGATAACCACCGCCTCTACTTGGTATTCAACTCTGCCGTTGCTGTTTTTTTTTTGAGCTTAACTACTTGCTTATAAGTTCTGTTGCCACCGGCAATATATGGTGAGAATTGGAGAGAGAGACATATTCACCTGAAACAGTGACTCGTTCTATTGAAATCAAATATTGTGTTCTAGACTCCTAACGTTCGAACTTGTACTTATGTGCGAACCTATTCTACTACAGTGCACGAGTTCCTCATCGCGCTTCGTGCATCTCGTTGAATCCTGGCTTCGTTCTGCGAACCTATTCTTTTTTCGGAACCACAACAATAAAAGTTTCAACGCTTTTTTTGCTCTTTAATTTCCAACTAGTACCAAAATTCAATAGTAATCGGGGAGGCTGTTCCACATGTCGGTGATTGGAAGCGAGTAGAAAGGTCCTGAATATAGATTTTTCATGGACATAACCTACATTATTTTTAATAATGGCGCACGACTGCACAAGTGGCTTGATGACATTATGAAGTTCTCATTATGAATGTGAACGAACTTTAAATTATGAACTGAAAATTAAAATATAGGAAGTAAAGGAAGTCAACATTATATTTCATTGCATGAATTAAACATGATTACAATGAAAGATCACGGCCAAATTTGTTACGTTGATACTGAAATGTGTTTAATTCAAAGTAGGACAATTCCGGATGTCACATCATCGCAAAACTTCGCTAGTTAGCCATCAAATTTTTCTACGTCAACAATATCCATGGACCGGAGTCAAGTTGCGCAAGCTGTAGTATTAATAATGATATTTAAAAACTGCTATTTTAAATTTTTAAAGGCTAACTAACCTCTAGAATCTGGATTGTGGTAGAATTGTTGACCTAAATTCATAAGTGTAATGAGCTGAGCAAGATTGCTGTTAGAATCAGCAGTCGGCCCAAATATCAGAAGGTATTCAGCAGCACACGTAGGCCTGTCAAGCGCTGATCTCCAAAAAATATGAATTATATGGGAGTAAAAAAACAGAATTTTCTGAAATTCTAGATTTCTGTTACTAATTCAAAAATTTCCAGGGAAATGAGAGTACATCGACAGCAAGGGTATAACGCAAGGTTTATTTATTGCTCGTGTCGCGGTCTCCGTGTCGCGGGGGGGGATTAACTTATTTTCTTTCTGCATTTTCCTTTCTTTTCTTCCTTCATTGGCTTTCTCCATAATTTTTTAATAATGAGTCCTGCTTATAGTTTTTTTTATTTTTTATTTTTTTACTTTTTTCCTTCTATATATGAAGTTCTCATTATGAATGCGAACAAACTTTGAATCATGTACTGCATATTAAAATATACGAAGAAAAGGAAGCCAACATTAGATTTAAATTCCAGAATTAAACACGAGAAGTTACAATGGAAGATCAAGGCCAAATTTTCTATGTTGATGCTGAAATGTGTTGACAGTTCAGAGCAGGACAAATTCAGACGTCACGTCATCGGGGAACTTCATCAGTTAGCCATCAATTTTTTCTACGTCATCAGTATCTACGAACTTGATTCAACGCGGTAGCTCAGCTTATGAATGTCATAAATTTTAATATCGAAAATAATATTTTTGACGGCCGAGAAGCCGAGAAAATGTGATAGATGTGTTATTCCAGTAAAAGTACTGATTACAATGCTTAATTGCTGTTTAATCAACAATTGGACTAAAATTACAGCAGGTTTTTGACAGACGTAGGATATTTCAGCGTTGATCTAAAAAATATATGAATCAAATGAGAGAAAATTACTACGAATTTTCTCCAATTCTAGATTTCTGTTACTAATTTCTGACGGGACTTCCGATATAACAACTCTAACGAAATTTCTTTATTAACTAAAGCCATAAATTATCGTTGATCAGTCGAGCACGCGCAGCAGTTTGGCCGTATGTGTAGTGGCGATGTTCGTAATCTATGCGTAGAAAGATGCTACCGTGAGGGCGCTAAAAACTTCCTGTAAAATTCCTGGCCGGAGCGTCGCTGTGGTAATGAGCGCGAGGAAATATCCTGCCTTGAAGCTACAGGCCAGTTAGTCTTCGTACCTGCATTTACCAGGAAGACATGCAGGGTAGACACGCAAGTATCAATTCAAGCCACTAAGAAATCTCGGCTTCAAGCAGCATTTAACTTTTTATCAACTTTTTACACTTTCATACAATTACTTGTCATTTGGGCATAGGTATTGGTTAACTGAACACCCGGCAATTTCTCAGCGGAAACTAATATATTTTCAAGCCTACAGCTGTCCGTGCACAAATGTTTACTCCGCTTGGTTATGTTCCCGTTGTCTTGTTCCCATTGTTCCCGCGCGGCATTGTTCCCAGAAATAAAATGTCCAGGCTTTGCAGGAGACAAAGCATTTTGAGCTTTACGCCGCATGAGACAAATTCTTTGTACTCGCATTCATTAAATTTGGAATTGATATCTTCGCAACTTGGGACGCGTCTGGGGAGAGAGAAGATGACAATGGTCGATAACAGCGCTGCTCAGACATTTGACGTTGAAGTCAATGTTGTTTGACTGAATCGACGGAAATTCAACTTGGCTTGGCTGAATCAACGAGCTTTCAGCGTTGTTTGGCTGAATCAACGGTAATTCAACGTTGTTTAACGTCATTGCTAGATTAGGAAGCTACATGCCCGCCATCATCCGATATTATCGGTCGCGCAAACGATGCCAAAACATGGCGTCCCCGGAACGCTCAGCGTCCAGTGGTCTTCTGCAAGTCCACTCACGAAAAACTTCTTGTGATTCCGTCG
>NW_025934706.1:0-465 GCF_000764305.2 Hyalella azteca | reverse complement strand
CACTGCAGTGTGATGCAAGCAGTGCACTGCAGTGTGATGCAAGCGGTGCACTGCAGTGTGGCGCAAGCAGTGCACTGCAGTGTGATGCAGGCAGTGCACTGCAGTTGGCTGCGTAATGTACATCAAGGTTGCTACCGCAACACCATATCTACACTACGATATGATGAACAGATAAAGAATAAATAAATAGGTTCTGCCTCATATCACCTTCATTAATAATATTAGGTTATATTTAAATGGTACTTTACTCCCTGCCGTGGAGGTGATATCCTGCGCTGTGGTACTTCAAACAAGCGTTTCGTCTCCGATATAATTAATTATGACACTGTCAGTATTCAATATGTTCTATTATATTAATAACAGGTTATCTAAATTTAAATTCTAATGTTATCTTTCATTCAAATGATTACTGTTATATAAATTTTCACATTAATTTAAATTAAAATATGATTTAATAGTTAGGAC
>NW_025934705.1:45012-53222 GCF_000764305.2 Hyalella azteca | reverse complement strand
ACTCCGTATCAAAATGTTCCAGTAACTGCATTAATTATTTCAATTTGTAAGAAACTTCCCTCATCGAAGAAAACAAAATTTCGGAAAAATCTGATACATTTCTATCCTTTCTTATGGGAAGCGCTCATTATAAATGAATCGTCGCACACCTGGCAGAAAGGGGTGCACTGCCATCAGCTACAATTTTATCTCCTAAACAAGTCTTGTAGCAAATGTTTGTACAAACATGCTCAGATAGTGTTTATACAAAGTCACAGAGCTAGGAAGTCACAGACCGCGCCACTCCGCTAGAGACATCGCAAGCCATACCCGTTCCGCGACGAACTGTTGTGCACCTCGCGGTCCTAAAATTACCCGGTAGGAGGTTTTGCATCTCGGGGGTGTAAAATTCCCTTCTGGGGCTTTATAAATGAATCTTTTTTTACATCTTTTTTACAATCATCATTTTTGGCGATTGTAAAAAAGATTTTTTAAATTGAGAACCTCGCAGGTTAGGTAAAGTTAGGAAAAGTTTTTTTTTACATTTTTTTTGTAAAGTAACTTTACCGAACTGGACCTAACCTATTTTTGACGTTAGCATCGGATGAGGTAGGTAAAATTAACATATGTTTTTTTTTACAAAAAAACTAATTTTTTACATGTAAAATCGACCTACCTGTGAATCCTACCGTCCCGGTAGGTTATACCAGATCTGGTATATTATACCAGATTTCCCCTTAATAAAATACCAGAAAATACCAGATCTGAAACACTTCGGTTCCTAGACGGCTTGAAGCCAATGGCATAGTGAGCCTGCAGCCACTGCGTCAGCAAAAACAGAATAATTAGCTTGCATTTTAAAATTGAAAATAATGCAAGTACTGAGTGAGGCTAGATGTATGAGAATTTATTTGTATTTTCCACTATTTAGTCTGAAATAGACAAGGATAGCGCTTATGTGTTTCGGCTCTCCTGCAACAGCAATCATTGCATTAGAGAATACTTAAGTTACAGATAAAATTTGCATATGTGATGAACATTTTTGTTGAAATTTTCAGTAGTTATCTATATCAAAATGTTATGATATGAGGTCGATGTGGAATCGGATGAAAAAATTAATTTAAATCTTCCATGTAGTTTCAGTTCAGTTGCCTGTAGCAACCGAGGGACGTAAAAGCACGATAGGATGGCATGGCTATGACTGGAGCCGCCCTAAGTCATGTTTTAAGTCCATCCAACAATACTATGCGGTTCTGATCATACAACTACATCATGACGCCTTCCTGGCTCAACTATAGCAATTGCGGTCACCGGACTGCCCGAACGTCATTCAACCTTTTTTCCCATTCATAATAGATTTTATCAACTACTGCTTCATTCTTTGCAATGGAGATGTTCGCCTGAAAGTCTACATAAAAAACGATAGATATGTAAAAAATAGGCCAAACTGAAATTTTTAAAACCTAATATCGAACTAAGTCTTTTTTAAATACCAAAACAGAATTTATGACTAACGATCAACAGTATTTATATGACATTTTGTTACCGGTAATGAGGTTTATTGGATAAGCATGGACAAAAATGGAATAGTAAAGTTCATGGGTGACTAAACTAAAATTTTACGGATAGTAATTTCTTAACATTCAGGGGTAACAAATAAAATATGTTTACATGGTCGGTATACGATAAATTGTTCCCTCGTTAAGGAATAATGAAACGATGTTGCTTCATTTCTGACATCGGGTTCTGACTACAACTCTGACTACAACAACTACAACTCGGGGCTGCGGTAAGAATTATCGTACGACGTCCACGACGTGCACCTGTGACGTCTCACGTGGCACCTGTGACGTCACAAGTGGCATCTTATTCACCAATCAAGGGCGAGACTGACGACGCCACGTGGGAAGTGAAACAATTTACAAAACTTTTTTTGTTAAATTGAGACAAATCAAGAATGGGCTACATCCTACATTCAAATCAATAAGTTCATTGCATGTAACAGATTAAATGGTGTCTCATTAGACAATATATCATAACATAACATATAATCGGCGAGGAGGCCGGGCGGTTAAGCACAGCAGAGTTGAAGCAGCGAGTTGCGCGTTCGAGACCGCTACAAGCTGTGAATGTTCTGCTAAGTTAAGAATCGGCGACTGGCTTACGGCCTAATAAACGCTGAAACCGCTATTATTATTATATTATTATTATTTAATCAGTAAGTTCATTGAATGTAACAGATTAAATGGTGAGTCATTAGACAATATATCATAACATAACATAACATAACAGGGCAGGGTGGCCCAGTGGTTAAAGTTCAGAGTACCAGGATTGGCGCAGAGAGGCGCGGGTTCGATCCCAACTCTGTGCGCCAGTTTCTGGTCAGAATCGGCAAGGAGGCCGGGCGGTTAAGCACAGCAGAATTGTAGCAGTGAGTTGCGAGTTCGAGACCGCAAAGTGCTATGAATGTTCTGCGATGGAATCGGCCACAGACCTACGGCCTACTAAACGCTGAAACCGCTATTATTATTATAACATAACAAAACATAGCGATGTCGGCGCTGAAGAGTAGGCCTGATGTGGCCTGTAGCCGATTCTTGTCCTTTTCATGACTTGTCCACAGGAAATCTAAAAATAGGTCATTCGACCGGATCTTTTGTTAGTTAGTTTGGAATTTGAAATAGCTACTTGACTTCCGCCGGGTTCGATATGTTGCTAGGCATTTTAAGTTTGTACATATATTTTTCCATAGCTTCATCTAGTCTGTTCTTGTTCTTGTAACGCAGTTTTTTTTAGTTTATAGCCGTGGCCCCTGGTGTTGGTTCTTCTTTCAAATGCTAGTAATCCTTCTGGGACCTTGTGCAAACCATGAGTATACTTGTATACTTCAATGAGGTACCCACAATCCTTCTGGGACCTTGTATAAACCATGACGTATACTTGTATACTTCAATGAGGTCCCCACGCAGACGTGGGGACCTCATACTTGTACATCTAAAAATATTTACATACTTGTACATCTTATGAAAAACATTTTTTCTTCCTTGAAGTGTAGTGACGAAGACGATATTCATATAATCACATGATTTAACTTCAGAAAAAAAATTCGAGCAAGATCTCTCGTGGAAAGTCTGAAGATCTGCGTGGCACTGGAAAGCTTAATTAAACTACGTGCGTGTCTATACGGCATTATATATACTGTGACGCCCGGATGACTGATGACACAAATTGAATCTAATGGAATGTTAATGAAGAATTGACCGTTCTGCTGACAGCTCACCATCGTTCAGTAAATTAATCAAACAAATGTGAAGATCGCTTTATTACATCGAGGTACTCGTAATTGCTCTGGATTTAAAAAGGTATCCTGAACTGTAATCAGCGTTAGCATTTGACTGCTTTGCATAGCAACGACCTACAGCAATTACGTTCACTTCTGGAAGAGCTTCAGTACCAACGATTTGACAATTTATCTGATCTAATTGAATGTTAGTGATTCATTCGTTTCAATATTCATTAAATAAATTCACACGATTTTTTCGCTTAATTTGTGATCCAATTATATCCAGGATGCTCATCATTCCGACTGATATATTTTTTCGGTACAAAGCGTCGAATTTCTTGTCTCTCACGATTAAATAGAGCAGAATGCAAGCAAAAAATGCGTGTTCCATTGGCTAATAAATGTTACATGTTAATGACATCTTTACATCTATTATGTGTGATACGCTTCTAGAGTCAGGCGTAGGCCGAACAGCTCTTAAGCTCTTTGTTGGTGGCGAAATAATCGGTGCCAACGGCCCATGCTGTCAGTGAACATACGGTTGCTCTATAAAAAAGGATGAAACAGAAATTATGATGTTCGTAATTCACTTATTTGAAACGTTTTGAATACTTGTTTGACCTGCTTTTATCTGTTGACATGAATATTGGTCAACACGAGACTCGTTTATTTGTCTCTCCTGCCGCCGTCATTCTGTTGATGCCTTCCATTGTTTGTCGAGGCTCAAATGTTGGCTGGTGTGCCCGCACTTCTTTGATCTCATCAGCTGCAAGTGTACAGTGTGCCGCTGCCTTGATGCCTAGTAACTTTTAGAGGAATTAAGTCGGGACGAAAATAGCCACTGCTGGGACGCGTTGCCATGGCAGCGCCGTGTTCGGGATGCGGTATGTTTGCGTCCTCAGTTACGGCAAGGAAGTCGCTCTTGCCTTGCCTCCTAATATTGGCCGCATTTCGCGCTCAATTCAGGAGCTAAACGGCTACTTTTAACTTGCCCTTGCTTTATATTGAGGCTTTCAGATTTCGAATTAATGGAATTGTGAACCATGAGCTAGAGACGTCATAAACATGACAAAGTGAACTAAAGAACGAAGAATCGTGTTCGAACATCTCTATTCATCTTTCATAGCATTCTCATAGCATTCGTGACATAGAGTTAACTCTTGCAGTTAAGTTTGACTGATTTTAGAGCTTCGAATACAGTGAACCAAGATTTTATACAATGCCAAGTCTTCGCCCAGTCCAAACTTTACACTCACAGGCGATGCGTCAGTTGGCGCGAGCTGTGGCTTCGGCGGTCCTATCTCTTGTAGACAATCCAGAACCACAGATCGAAAGTTCGAAGCAACGTAAACATAAGAAAACTCGTCCTCAGCTATGCCGCCCAACCCTTGTTCTTCCAGAAAAAGAGCTAGAACGAGTTAAAAGATACATTGAGAATGCTCGACCAAAGCAGTCTAAGGAAAATCTCTTCCATGAAGTCTTGACGAGTTTAGGAATAATGAAACGATGTTGCTTCATTTCTGACATCGGGTTCTGACATCGCTTTATTTAATCGAGTTGAGTGAACAGTGGTGTACCGACAAACGGTTTACAAGCAATCATGACCAGATGATCATAGAAATGTCTTTTTGGATTGTTAAGCGCGCCCCAACAATGGCTTAGGAATTGATTTTGTCATGGTAATCATCAAAATTAATCATGTCATGCGGGCGCCTCTCCCAGGTGCTGCAAATTTTACCATCATTTGGTCCTCAAATTGAACAGAATCATTGGGAATTTCCTTTGCACACAGCAAATTTTAATCCACTACTAATATTCTGCGCCAGAACAGGTTTTGAAATCATGTCATCATTGTTCAAGCCTATTTTACGTCCATTGTAGTTAGTACAATGAAGCAATAATTACATTATACAGTCCGTTTTGGATAGGTCTTCTCTAAAGACCAGTTTTCAGGTCTTCAAGAAATACGTCACGAACATCATCCGAAGCTACACGTTCGATCGTAGCTTTGGTCGTAGCTTCAAATCTAACTGAAATTTTCAGTAACAATGTTTATGTAAACACAATTTCATAGAGAAGCATTCCGTTCCTTAATTGTAGTTGCGACCTTTAGTTACATTTTTAGTACCGATGTTGACTTGATAGTTCACACCCTGCATTCTGTTCATATCAGCCTTAGGAGCGAATTATTTCTGTGTTAGTTTTAAGCTCCTACGCATTTGTTCATAAATAATAGTCTAAATTAATCAGTAACATTTAGTCCAAAATGTTTAGATTGTGACATTTTTTGCCAATATGTTGCTTTGGATTGTTCAAATTATTAGATTCTAAGCTAATATTGTGTATTGAACTTGCAGAAACTATACGTGTTGTCCGAAGACTCTGAATAAAACCCTGTGGAAGCACATGTGTCGATATTTCGCCTGAGCCTATGGCTTACAGTATGTAGTGCAGTTTCTTCTATCCTACGATACGTATCATGTCGTACGTAAGTCCAATTGTCTTACATTTATTTGGGCACTATATACGCACCCACGGAGCGTATGGTCTACACGTGTTGGCAGTTCACGGCAGCGGTGAATGTTATCTTTTATTCATTCATACTTCTTACTTTCATTTCCGTAATCTCTAATCCTAATTCTGAAGTTCTCTAAAACATCCCTACACTTCAAACTCTCGTAAATTATGAATTGAAAACAAATGTATTTGGTTAAAGCTTAACATTTAAACAATAAATTAACATTTACACCAAGACTTCTACAGTGACAAGGATCTTGGGCAGGCATCATCAGCAGCATACACATAAAGGCCGAGAGGCGCTTGCCCAAGAGCTTGAGTTGGAGAGTAATCGTAAGCAGGAATGCTTGCGATTTGAGAGCATTAATGCTTGCAAATCGCACAGAACAATTAAGGATAGGAAATGAGATCCGTGCGGAAAAAATTTCTTTGATACTAATATTATTATAGTACAGATATTCAAATGATTACATCACTGGTTTCGATGTTCAGCAATAGTACATTAAGTATCTAGTACGCAATACATATCAAAAGGATGTAGAAAATGAGGGACAACTCCTCTATTCCTGTATGCGAACGTTTACCGAATCTGCTACAGACAGAGCGCGACTGCATCTTTAGAGCCGACCCCACCATACATCTCATATGATGATGGCGCGCATTACAGCTATAGTGGCGGAAATGGCCAAACGACCACCCAGTTTTTTCGGAATATTTTTTTTTTTCATAAAAAATACGGGATTCTAACTATACGAGGTTAAACTGCGTTTATAAACGGTTTAAACGCTATACGAAAATAAATAACTTTTTTGTAAATATATGAGAAGAAATCATGAAACTTAGAAAAACCTATGGTGGAAATGATTATAAGACCATGATAGGTTTGTCTTCATTTTACAATCTTCCTGTAATATTTTCACGTTAAAAAGTTCAGTAACATAAAGAATATCCTGATTTCCGCCATATAGGGTACTTCTGGTGTAGTTCAGTGCCCTCATTTATATTTTTTTTTAAGCAAAAAAGATGCCAAAAGAGACAGGACTCACAAAAGCCGAGAAGGCGCAGATTTTGGCCTTTGCGCAATGCGGTAGAAGCCAACGGGACATCGCAAAGGAAATAAAACGCTCAAAAACCGTCGTGCAATAATTTTTTTGCTAATCCGGACGGCTACGGATCACAAATGAACGGACCAACCTCAAAATTAACCGGCATGTATCTTAGGCGACTGTTTTTAGAGGCTTCTAAAGCTGGCGCTACATCAGGCTAATTCTATAAAATTGGCCACTGAAGTTGATGTGATATCACGACTTATCCGCCAGATATTGCATTACTTGAAGAAATTCATGTACATGAAGCGGAAAAATGCCATTTTGCTCAAATAAAAGCATATTATCAACCTACTAAAACTAGATGAAAAAATATGCGTATCGGTGAGGGATTATCATCAGTGATTAAAAAAGTTCAATCGCCTTATCTATCGTCAGCGAAACCTCAAAGAGACAAGAAAGATAACATTCCCATAACACAACAGTATTTAGTTTGGTATCCTTAGTGGGAATTTTTATCTTCTAGTTACTTCAACGACACCAATTTTTCATTAAAACTTGGGAAGATGTTTTGTAGGGCTACATCGACGGCTACGCTGATGCGACTACGTCGTCAACTGCCTGAGGCACGTCTTTGCTACTGAGGCCCAGGAGCAATAGAACTAACGCTCATCTATTCTCAGTTGGAGGAGCTGATGCGAGATTATTTTGGTGACAATATAGTGGGACAGAGGCGGACGTCCAGGGATTGTGCTCAAACACATGCTAAGCATTCCTTGTCAGACGGATGTGTGATTTAGACTTGTTCTTGTAGTGGTATGGACGCCAAGGAATTTCTTTTTCTGGATTGTATTAAGGCTTCCATTTCAAATATTTTTTTCGCGTTCTTTTTCTTGTAATTTGACCGAAACAACGCGACAAATTTATTTTCTGTATATGCCGCCGCATATTTTTCTTGTCCAAGTTTAAAGTTTTTTTTTATCTCGGCAAATCGCGCTGCTGTCGTTCAGTAATGTCACTCTTATGAGGCGCTGCTTCTCATATGCACATCACTCTTATGAGGCGCTGCTGCTCATATGCACATCACTCTTATGAGGCGCTGCTGCTCATATGCACATCACTCTTATGAGGCGCTGCTGCTCATATGCACATCACTCTTATGAGGCGCTGCTGCTCATATGCACATCACTCTTATGAGGCGCTGCTGCTCATATGCACATCACTCTTATGAGGCGCTGCTGCTCATATGCACATCACTCTTATGAGGCGCTGCTGCTCATATGCACATCACTCTTATGAGGCGCTGCTGCTCATATGCACATCACTCTTATGAGGCGCTGCTGCTCATATGCACATCACTCTTATGAGGCGCTGCTGCTCATATG
>NW_025934705.1:6439-44589 GCF_000764305.2 Hyalella azteca | reverse complement strand
TGCAGACTGGCCTCCAGCTGCAGACTGGCCTCCAGCTGCAGACTGGCCTCCAGCTGCAGACTGGCCTCCTGCTGCTGCTCATCACACTCGCCGAATATTTCTTTATATAATATTTTCTTGATCTTTGCACCCAATTGAATGTTAAAAACAATGTATACATTTTAATCAATAACAAAATCTTTGCTTCTCTATTCACGCGCCAAGAAATATAATTTACTTCAGTTTACGCTCCATGTTTTTCGTTTTTTACCATCATTGACCGTTTTCTTTATTGATTTACGAGTATGAATTTTATATTTGAGATTCCCAGCCTAGTCATATAAATTCAAATGAAATGAAAATAGGTGGGCGTTCGCGAATTTTGATAATAATTTGCAATAACACCAGCGTTCCTCATAAATTCAAATTAATTAATTATTGAATTTTCCGACTTCGTTTCCAATATCTCAACAATATTTTAAGCGCGAATGGTGGATTAACGACCTTTTTTTCGGAATTGTTTACCAAGTCACACCTCATTAATATCGACCTGTGCTGTATGCTGTATGTTACATGCTGTATGCTGCATGTTGCATGCTGTAAACTGTACGTTACATGCTGCATGCTGTATGCTGTATGCTGGATGCTGCATGCTGTATGCTGACTGCAGCCACAGCAGCGCACCTAAAAGAAACAAGTAGTACACAAGAAAGTCTGCAAACACTCGTAGTTTTAAATGAAATATCAGTCGACTATTTTGTTATCTATAGCGGAATTCATTTTTTTCAGAATTTATCAAGAATTTTAGGAAAAACTACAGTGAACGTATACTATAATAATTCTCTCAACGAGATGTGTATCATCAAATAAATAATTGGCAATTGTCTTGATGAAGAAAGAGTTCATGAATTAGAGCCATTGCATTATTTACTCGGTTTTAAAAGCACTTACTGATAACTTGAATGTGTTGAAATTAAGATTTGTGACTGACATTGGATGTATGAACTCACTACAATCAAATTGTTATAGTTAACCATCCAAATTAGAGAATTTTCTTGTCTATCACAGAAAATACTTTGATGGCAGACTATGCCAAAGTTGACAATTTGACCTCAAAAGAACAACTGACAACCAGACTCTGGGCTGCGGTAAGAACTATCGCACGACGTCCACGACGTGCACCTGTGACGTCTCACGTGGCACCTGTGACGTCACAAGTGGCATCTTATTCACCAATCAAGTGCGAGACTGACGACGCCACGTGGGAAGTGAAGCAATTTACAGAACTTTTTTTGTTAAATTGAGACAAATCAAGAATGGGCTACATCCTACATTCAAATCAGTAAGTTCATTGAATGTAACAGATTAAATGGTGTCTCATTAGACAATATATCATAACATAACATAACATAACGTAACGTAACGTAACGTAACGCAACGCAAGGCAACGTAACGTAACGTAACGTAACGTAACCTAACATAACATAACATAACATAACATAACATCTGTCTCTTATACACATCTAGATGTGTATAAGAGACAGACATAACATAACACAACATAACATAGCATAACATAACATAACATAACATAACATAACGTAACATAACATAACGTAACATGACATAACATAACTGGCAGGGTGGCCCAGTGGTTAAAGTTCAGAGTGCCGGGATTGGCGCAGAGAGGCGCGGGTTCGATCCCAGCTCTGTGCGCCAGTTTCTGGTCCGAATCGGCGAGGAGGCCGGGCGGTTAAGCACAGCAGAGTTGAAGCAGCGAGTTGCGCGTTCGAGACCGCTACAAGCTGTGAATGTTCTGCTAAGTTTTTTCTTGTCTCTCACGATTAAATAGAGCAGAATGCAAGCAAAAAATGCGTGTTCCATTGGCTAATAAATGTTACATGTTAATGACATCTTTACATCTATTATGTGTGATACGCTTCTAGAGTCAGGCGTAGGCCGAACAGCTCTTAAGCTCTTTGTTGGTGGCGAAATAATCGGTGCCAACGGCCCATGCTGTCTGTGAACATACGGTTGCTCTATAAAAAAGGATGAAACAGAAATTATGATGTTCGTAATTCACTTATTTGAAACGTTTTGAATACTTGTTTGACCTGCTTCTATCTGTTGACATGAATATTGGTCAACACGAGACTCGTTTATTTGTCTCTCCTGCCGCCGTCATTCTGTTGATGCCTTCCATTGTTTGTCGAGGCTCAAATGTTGGCTGGTGTGCCCGCACTTCTTTGATCTCATCAGCTGCAAGTGTACAGTGTGCCGCTGCCTTGATGCCTAGTAACTTTTAGAGGAATTAAGTCGGGACGAAAATAGCCACTGCTGGGACGCGTTGCCATGGCAGCGCCGTGTTCGGGATGCGGTATGTTTGCGTCCTCAGTTACGGCAAGGAAGTCGCTCTTGCCTTGCCTCCTAATATTGGCCGCATTTCGCGCTCAATTCAGGAGCTAAACGGCTACTTTTAACTTGCCCTTGCTTTATATTGAGGCTTTCAGATTTCGAATTAATGGAATTGTGAACCATGAGCTAGAGACGTCATAAACATGACAAAGTGAACTAAAGAACGAAGAATCGTGTTCGAACATCTCTATTCATCTTTCATAGCATTCTCATAGCATTCGTAACATAGAGTTAACTCTTGCAGTTAAGTTTGACTGATTTTAGAGCTTCGAATACAGTGAACCAAGATTTTATACAATGCCAAGTCTTCGCCCAGTCCAAACTTTACACTCACAGGCGATGCGTCAGTTGGCGCGAGCTGTGGCTTCGGCGGTCCTATCTCTTGTAGACAATCCAGAACCACAGATCGAAAGTTCGAAGCAACGTAAACATAAGAAAACTCGTCCTCAGCTATGCCGCCCAACCCTTGTTCTTCCAGAAAAAGAGCTAGAACGAGTTAAAAGATACATTGAGAATGCTCGACCAAAGCGGTCTAAGGAAAATCTCTTCCATGAAGTCTTGACGAGTTTCACTCACTTGATGACAACGTCCATAACTCCGGGAAAGCGTCAGAAATATGATCAACAGTTTTTACTTAGAGTTTCCAACTTTGAAAAAGGCTTCTCTTACGTGTTAGATCTGTTCCTGGATTTCGACATGAAGTGTGTGGACTTAAAAGAAGTGCAGCATTTGCTCATGAACTGGGTCGATTCAACTCGTTTGGCAAACCGAGATCCAAAAGCTGAGTGCGTTATGAACCATGGACAGGTTGAGGGCGCCATGCTTAAAGTAGTGGGTCAGCGAGCCAATAAACTACATCACGTAGAACGACTCGTGTGGCCCCATCTAGTATCTGGAGAACTTTTGCGACTTATTGGAGGGCATTGCGCTGCTTTACAAGAATTGTGCTTAGCTTGTGACTGTCAGGTGGCCGGGAGAGACGAAGATGAGAACACGTTCACGCTGATGGCAGGTAACGGGACGTGGGAAGATGATGTGGCAAGAGCATTATCCAGCTTGTACGGTCGCGTCCCAGGCAATTTCTCTGTTACTAAGCCAACGGGTTGTCCGAAACTCAGAAAACTAATCTTGCCCCATCTAGAAGATGAAAATGGCATCGCAGCTTCGTCTCTGGCCTGCGCACTTTGTGTCTTGCCTCAATTGGAATATGTGAGTGGAATTCCAATGATGTCTGCGCTCATGAAATTTAGAGGAAAAAATAGTGCAGCTAAGAGCATTAAACTTAGAAATATCGGAGACCACGACCTTTTCATGCGTCGGCCATCTCCCAATGTCTCATACCTAAAGGAAATCCTACCTCGACTAGATTCGATCGACATCATTGCGTCACCAGCCATAACTCGCGGCTTGGCGCAAATGTTTCCAAACATCACAACCCTCAAAATAGAGTGGCCTGACTTCGAAAATAGCACCAAATTGTTTTCGAACCTCGTGACGCTGGACTTAATTCTAGATTACCGAGGTGTATGGCAGCTTCTTCGTAACTTGGGCAAACATTGTCGTGCTTTAAAAAGTCTAACTTTGCGACAGCCAAGCTTGCTTGTGAGCGACGACCACGAGGAAGGAGTCGCACCACCAAAGTTTGCCACTCTGGAGCATTTCCATTTATTTCGTTCCAGCTTCATTGAGTTTACAGCATTCAAAAATCTAATGATGGGCTGCACTAACTTGAAGAAGCTCCACCTTACGTTGAGCAACGATCGCAATTACATCGTGGACGAGTTGGGAGATGCTCTAATAAGAAATGTGATTCCGTACTTCGGAGTTCTCGAAAGCTTCAAAATTGAAAGTCTGTATCGGTACAACCTATGCATGCACTTGAATTGTACACTGTCAATTGACACAGTTCGCTGCCTCATCAAACACTGCCCCAACATCTCCTACATCGGCCACCTCGATTCCTGGGATGTTGTTGATCAAGATATTGAAAAATTAATGGAAGAAATTAAGCAGCAAAATTTAGACCTTGTGGTACAGTGAAAAGCTTTTCTCGGCGTTGCTAGTTGCCGAAGACCCGAACTGCAGGAATAATGTCATGAGTCGTCTCTCTTGTGGACAGTTGAATCTTATTTTGCACAAAAGTTAGTATCTCTACGATCACACAATTTTATTTATTGCTCGACCAGCTCTGAAAATGTTCAGCATTGCAATATTTGCTTAATAAGATAAATGGAAAATTATAGACCCTAATCTTTTTTATTATGTCATATGACATTTTTATTTCTATTGTTGCAAATATACAAGGTTATCAATACAATTAAAAATGTATGTGGTAAGTTTATTTTTGAAATGTTTTAGAATGTATCAAGAACTTTGTGCAGTGGGTTTCAAATACTAGGTAAATTATTACAACAGATTAATGGATGCAAAGATTTATTAATTTATGCTAAACACAAAAATTGCACTCCGAGCTATTCATAATTGGTGTCCGATCTAAATAGCAATCGCAAGTTTCGCTTATTATAACACAGATTATTCTCTTGTCACTAAAATCACGGTATTTACGCACAATAGAAACACGAAATACTAAATAGAGTAGCTCATTTGCATTCAGCCATGAAAAGCTACATGAACACAACTGGCAGTAGCGTTGACTTAGGAGTATATCACTCGTTACAAGCTTAAAGTTAGAAGTATATAATAAATAATTAGCAAAACTTTGACTCTGAACTGTCCTTAAAAACTATTTTTGCCGTAGATTGGTCATGGGAGGTTACATTAATTACATGGATTTCCTTAACGAACTTGACCTGGAGTGGTAGTGCTATAGATAGTCAGCCGTTAGATATTTCCTGCTTGCTCTACATGACGTGAAAATGCAAAATTGTTGTGAAAACTTTTTTTTTTGCAATCCAGTGGTACTTGTAGAATTATGTACTGCGAATATTAATGCAAAATAAAGCGTAAAACATATAATTTCTACCTATTTTCCTTCTAACTCAATTTAATTTTAGCTTCCTAGTCCTGATGTAGCCAAAAGATTGGAACTTGTTGAAGATCTCTAATTATTACTACTAATTTTAATTGTTTTGAATTCGCGAGTACTTTACATAATCATAAATGAATACTTAGCAGTGTTATTGACAACAAATTCGCATGGCGGTTAAAGCTCTGGTTCAATTTGAATTAATGCAATTTTAAAGTCGATAGAATTATCGGAACCACACGCTCTTCGTTCAACGGGCAACAACGAAGTCCTGGATATAAAGTGATAAAATAGCGTGTACCCGTTGTCTCTTGCGTGTTTTTTCATGGAACCACGCGCTGCGACATGACTGGTACGTCGTCCCGTCCACACATGGCGCTGGTGGACGACACATGGCGCTGGTGGACGACACATGGCGCTGGTGGACGACACATGGCGCTGGTGGACGACACATGGCGCTGGTGGACGACACATGGCGCTATGGGTTGTCCATGCTCAGGCTGATGAGGCGCAAAGGACGGACTGGTACTGCGACGGCTTTAGGCTTCAAGGGGCGTTTTGGTTTGTCGAGGGGAGGAGGGGGAGGATGTCGTAAAATTTGTTTTCCTGTCACCTGAAACATAGATCGTAGTAAACGTTAATATCTACATAATTCCCAACTATAAGGCCCCCCAAACTGCAATGTAGAATTTAAAACGTAGAATTCGTCTCCAAGAGAAAAATGTTTGCTTCATTATGTGTGAAAATTCATGAAGAAGTTAAGTAGTACTGTTTTTTAATTCTGAATTTGCTTCAGACACATACAGAGGAAATCAAACATTTTTTGGGTATTATTTTCTACTAATAATGATATGAAATTTGGCTTCACTGATAGTAACGCACAAATTCAGTTAGGCGAAAAATAATCAATAATCATTTGTATATTTTCCTTACNCTGCTTCTGTCTCTTATACACATCTAGATGTGTATAAGAGACAGTGATATGGCTGGGCGGTCTGCAGCTTCTGTGTGTCGCGGTAAATGAGCTCGAACTCTCCCGTGTCGGCGTCGCGACACGCGCGGTAGTCAACTACCACTGCGGGTTAAGAGGAATCCAACGTTAAATCAAATAGACAAATTTTCCATTTCATTTTTGTTACCTCGTATGTTAAAGTGTTGCCTTATATGTTAAATTGTCACCTCTTGCGCAGAAGAGCTACTTCATAAGCTTAAGTCTTATCTCTTATGCTAAAGTTTCGCTGAAGTTTTACCTCTTTCGCTAAAGTTTTACCTCATACGCTATAGCGTTACCTTTAATGATATCCTGAAGACACTGGGCGCATAGACGACGGGTGACGGAAGAGGTCGCCGCCATGCAAGGCGACGAGTTTATCTCAATAAGCCAGGGTCTGAAGAGAACAGGACGCGTGCGGTTGAGTACGAATTCGAAGGTTTAGTCCAGCAAAAAAAAAATTAGTTGTAACTTGAAGTACCTCTCACAGTTTTAAATATATTTTATCTGAAGTATACTTTTGCAAACTTGGTAAATTCAACGATCAATCTATTTCCGAACAGCGCAAAGATTACGAATTCATTCAATATATACTTTGACTGATCTATTTTCGCGCCGCTTTCAAGTTTTGAGGACCTTCAGGATCCCCAAAATGCGCATTATTATGTCACCTGAGGTCCTCCGACAGCATGAAGTCGGCGCCGAAAAGTTCGAAGCCATTCCTGAACGCGTCCATCTGCACCTGCGCGGCCAGCATGGCGGCCACGAGAGCGTCCTTCATCCCGGTATAGATGGTATCCTTCCAGGCTCCACCCCACCCGCTCTCTCTGGCGTAATACAGGAAGAAAAATTGCAACATCCAAAAACAAAGAGAACAAAAACGCGCAATCTATAAATAAATATTTATTTTGTTCTTCCTGCACTAGAGAAAAAGAAATTTAAGCAGTAAAAGTGAACTCGGTTACCTTTTGAATAACGGTTGTTAATTAAATCCACTATTATTATCGTTGTTAGCTTTCGGAAGCGCCCTGTAATCTAATCATTGATTAGATTACAAAGATTGATTGATAGATTGATTAGATTAAGTAAGTATCTTCAATGCAAATAGAATTATTAGAATAAGTTTTAAATAAGTTAGCACAACATTTTTCAACTTGAATTAGGTGACACGTATTCGTGGTTATAACAAATTATGAAAATTTTTGGCATGACACTTTTTTAAAAGCATGAAAGAAAATGTAAAAAATTACAGCGAAACTCATGTCAAAATATCTCGGTATTAATTCATCATATTTACTCCATACCAGCTTTCACCGTTGAATATCTAGTGCTGTTACTAAAAAATTATTGAAAAATTGAACTAGTACGGTATTGTGGCCGGAATAAGTTATTAGCTGCGAAATTGTTTCAATCATAAGGTTTTTTCACTAAAAGCAACGTTAATGCATGTTTTCATACAATTTCAATCAATTTTCACACATTTTTTATTCTAGATAAAATGAAAGAATCATAATTTTCTATTGAGTTAGTTACTCGAGGAATGCATTGAAGGTGTCGGAGTCCCACATGTTCTCGTGAGGCAGACGGTGGTCCCGGAGACCGTTCCTGTACTTGCACTGTATGGCGTTGTTACTGAGATGCACAGCCTCGTCCGTGCGGCTCACGTCGTATTCTTGTGAACAGAAACGCACGTAGCTCGACCTAAGGATGAGGTGTATATTTGGAAATTTAAAGATGAGGTGGTATATATATCGTCAAAAAACTGATACTCATCATGCAATCCTAATTTTAAGATTGCTGGTACGAATATATTGCTAAGATTTCATCGAAAAAAAAACGCATTAATAATCACTTCATGGTATTAATTAACTTATCTTCCGGACATCTGACTGCGACAAGTAGGGGTGATACGATAGTGGAGATGAATGTGAACATTTATAGTGGTGGTATCCAGGTTATATGAAAAATTTCCATGCTTGAAAGGCATCACGAAAAGTGTTTGAGATTGTGTAAATTATATAAGAGGTATTATGCATAAACATTTACAGATTTTTATATGACAGTTATTATGTATATACCTGTACATCCAGATGGTGAGAGGGTTCCAATCTGTCACCATAAACCACTGTCTGATGTCGAACTTTGTGTTGTAAATAAGAAACGGACGCTCTGCGTAAAAGAAGAAAACGTGCTTTTAGATTCTCTTGCCCGTTGAAAGTCATGAATAAAATTGAGGGACAAGTCATCTTCCACAAGCTTCAGATATATTATTGAAAATTATAGGGCTGTGCTGATAAGCTAAGAAACACTATCACAGATAGATCTTAATGGCTCTTTAACGACATAAATTCTTTAATTTTGGTAACTTTTAACTATCTTCTATTTCAATCTAGAATCACCGCTACGCAAGCTGCAGATATCTTTCAAAATTATGTTAAACTTTCATTCCATTGAATGTAGCTTGCAGGTTTCTTTATATTAAATTCATTTTCACTCATTTTTTAAATTTTAGTAAATATGAGTAGAAAAGGTGCATATCCTTTTTAGTTGATTTTACAGTAATGATTGAAAACCTATCGAATTTGACTCAATCAACATAAAAATTATTTTTGGAGAATCATATCACGCAAATAAGTTTCTGCGTAGATGATGAGAACATGTTTTCCCTTACCCATGTATTTCTGGACGACGTATTTGGTCTCATAAATGAAGGGAGACTGGACGAGCGCGAGTATGTCGGCGAGACTGTGCATGAGCAGGATGCCTCGTCCTCGGGACTGCGCGCCAGGCTTCACGATCCACACGTTACGAATGCCGTCCTGCGCGAGCTGCGGCCAGTGAGGCTCTGCACGCTGCAGGGTCTCTTTGCTCTCCTGCACCAGCGCCTGCGGCAGCCGTGGATTCGTATAAAATTATGTATCTCAAGTGCATTCACAAACCAAGCAACACAAATAGCCTAATGTTACACCAATACAATTGTCATGATTGGCCGCTCTGGTATCTCTTAAGTATTCTCAAATGCATGTACAATTTTTCAAGCATTACTTTTTATTACATTACTTTTATTCCTATGTACAATGCTGCAACGTCCGAAAAACATTTTAACTAGTGTTATAATTCAATTGGAAAATTTATGCCATCTTTCCAGTCACTTAGCAGGTACAGTGACCCAGCAAAATGTTTACGCCTCAAAGGATTGGGATGTTTCGATGTCGAACCTGTCGTTCGCGTTAAGTTCGACTTAAGTTTTGAAATCCAGTTAACCTGATAGATGTTTCACGGCCTGAAAGTCGTCATTAGTTTTGCTATAGTCGTGTTTTTGTTATATACGTGCTAAGTCCTACCATGACTTCAATAATGTCCATATTTCAGCATACATACCGATTTGCCTGCGCTAGAAACTCGAAGACACGCGATCATAAATTATTGGAGTCCAAAAAATTTATTAATATCATTTGATTTTCCTTTTGCTTTATTACGTCAATACTGCGAGTTAATCTTAATAATCACACGCTAAAACAATAGAGGTCATGATACCTCACATCGTAGATTTCTTATTGTGTTTATGCTGCGCAGTTATCAGCATTAAAAGCATCATGAAATAATGCACGAGGAGGCAACTACTCTCCGTGATCGTCACAACGCGCACCTCAAGTTGCTGGGGATTGGCCTTTATTTTGCATCTGCGATGCACAGCGCGGTGGTGAGTGCTGATAATACCGTCCCATTCAGCATCCCCGAGCGGCGGCTTCACTGGGGTATCCAGGTTGTCGTGACTGCAAGACTCGACAAATTGATCCACCTGAAGTACTGCTTGGCGGACGCGCCTTGGTAACAACTGTAGGCAAATATCGACGGTTATGGGAATCATCTCAAACTCTGATTCGGTGTGATAGAGCAGTAGATAGCATGGCCATGTACAATGGGGGGAAATAAATATTCGTACACTTGAAAAATCGTATTTTAATGTATGTAAGTACACAAACTGAACAGGAGAAGTGATTTATATTATGTATAGAGGCGCATTGTATTCAAAAATAGCATCAATAGAAATTAAATCTCAATGCAACAAAAATTAATGCAACATGTTAACTNTTCCATCAATAGGATAAAACACAATATTCATAAAAACTTTACATTGTATGATGTCCAGCAGAGCACAGATTTTATTTTAACTTGCATTATATGTACATATTTATAAATCGTGGATATTTTCCTAATCACTGAAGCACATTGACTTTTAGGAACACATTCTTTAAAAGTTGTATACTGCTATTTGTTGAATGAATCCCGAATGTATAGCTATTTATCAGTACTTTACGAATGCAGAAGTTATCATTAAAGCTAAAATTAGCTCAATACTCGGATAGAAGCGAATGTTGATGCTATACATGTATTTATGACGTGCTCGTTAACGTCAGGGCGCTTAACAGTTTAAAACTTCCGCCGCTGAAGGTCATTCACTGCTTTTTAAATATTTTATAGATCATTGCTTATACTTCAACATTCAAAATAGTTCACCAGTACTGATGATGATTGAAGTGGCACTTGATTAATCAACCGCTTTGTACGTCCAAGTGTCGGTACCAACACCGCGTATAATGAAATTAATTAAATATAGTTCTTTGAAACTCAAGCAAATTGTGTTATTCTTGCGTAGTTCAAGAGGTGTTCAACAGACACCTCCAGAGAGAAAGCTCGTCAGTCATAACTCTGCTACTAAAGGACAGTGCGGACAAGGGCACAATTAAGTTGCAATGTCAATTTTTACGTCAACATCCCTAGTGTCATGTATAACTATGACTATTTTAAATCAAGGAAATCCATTGATTTTACATGCGAATTAGTCTACAGAGCAGCTCACTTTGGTCGTGAAGACGGTGTTCGGAAAGCGGTTCACGAGCTGATCTTTGGTAAGGTGTTTGTAGGAAATAGTGTCGCGAGTCCAAGTCCAGATCAGGTTAGGCTCGACGTTTTTGAGCAGTCTTCCAACTAAAGTTGTATCCACGTCGTTGACTTTGAATTCTAGATCGGGGTATGGATCAAACGGGTCATATCGGACTTCATTATCGTTGAAAAATTCTTGATCTTCTGCATGAACGAACTTCGGGGATTGTTCATCTTCCTCAAGCGATTCTAGTTTTTCATCCATCTCACTAGAATGTTCGGAGACCAATGCTTGGTGATCAGTTTCGTCCTCTGGGATCGTTGCTTCTGACTGTCGTTTAGTGCGTTTAGTTGCGTCGAAAACAGGAATAGTGTACGTGTAGAGTGGTGACTCGTTGGTACCGTTTATATATTTATTAAAGCCACACCGAATTTCGAGAGGGCACAATGTAGTCGGATTGAATTTGAACTTGGTTAATTTTACACTATTCTTTTTAGATTTGTCGCTCTCTAAACCCTCGCTCTCTTCTGGACAATCATCTGGAGATATATCTTCACGTTCGCTAGCATGAATTTCTTCGGCTGTTGTGTCGACGTCAGTCTGGCTCTCGCATGGAGCATCGTTCTCAGAATTCCTGTCAATTTGAGTAAACTCGGCTTCTTCAATGTTTCTTATTTGGATACTTCGCTTCTTACGCATATAGTTGCACGACTTACGATTTATTTCTACAAAATTAAGCGTACATCGCGAAGGCGCGATGGAGATTTTGGGAGTTTGATGAAGATCAGCACATACAGTGGATGACAAGGTGATGCTCTGGCTAATGAGGGTACTTGAGTTGCTGCTACACGACGCTTGAAAACAAACGCAGTTGGCCGGATGCGGGTTGATATAAGGCGCGCGATGCAACAGCTTCTCAACCCAACCACGCGATTTCAATGCCGCACGCACAGCCGGGAAATGACCGTAAATTGAAAACACTCGGCCTTCCTGCAAAAGATATAATAAATAGTGGATCATCGCCAGAAATTTAATCAACTAAGTCCTTATATATTAAACTCATATAAAAATTTGTTGATCATTACATAAAATTGAGCTTACCTTGATTGCTCTCTCCGTAAATTGTCTAGCACGCTTGAGTTGTTGAAGGGTCACTCGTTGAATGCGAGGTGATATCGATGCAGAGTGACGTCGGTTTCTCGAAGAGCTTCTGTATCTCATCTCATTGCCACTATTAATTACATCTAAGGACGAAGAATTCGCGACCAACGACGATTTTGACTCGCCATTGAGACTTGATGGAATTGTCAAGTTCAGCGTGTCCAACAGTGCGTCAGAGAGAGACGTCATCGCAACAAACGAGCGTTCGTCAACGCAGTTGGTGATTGCGTGACTGTCGACACCGGCAACACTCTCAGCTGTTCCACATGCAGTGCCGATACTTCCTGCTGAGCGAATTACTGGCAGCACCGCTGGTTGTGAGGCCAAGTCGTCACACTTTTTGCATGTTACCTGCATAAAATTGAGTCCTCTTGGAACTCTTGGGGATATTAATTGTGATGGGTCTACTTTGATCATGTTCGATTTACGCTTGTGTGAGCTTTCAAAGTTTAACTGTGTTAACGTGAAGTCTTCGGAGATTTTCTTAACGTGTTTTCTCACTGTTATGGATGAAGGAGTGATGAACTTTTCATTCGATTGCGTTCCGGTACAGAAATTAAATTTTGTTCTTCGCCCTCTTACCGAATCTTCAGACATTTGCTGGTAACCGTTATAGCAAAATCTGACTAATTTGTTTACGGATGACTCGTTTCTACCGTAGATTGAGATATCTCGAGGTTTATTGAGCCTCGAGGGCAACTCTAGATTACTATTTATTTCGACGTTCATGCGACTCATTTTTTTCGCATCAGCACTGGCTTGGGGGTAGAACGTTGCGCTCGTAAGTTCTTCTTATTTGATATCATTGCGTCATCTGATTCGTCTCAAATTATTGTCTCTCGTAAATATTTTTCAAATCCACATGCAAGTTATTTCCGCTTCTCGAGTTGGAAGACACATCCTCGCTGACGGCATGAAGCCCTTGACATCATCCAAGCAGGTGCTTGAAGCAGTAACACTTCTTGTCATCGGAAGGAGGCCCAACAGGCTGTGGAATGGACTTTGTTCGGAACAGGAAGCTCGCGTCTCAGGTCCGTGAGACGAGGTGAGGTCCTCGTAGCTCGTGAGGTTACCAGCACCGTAGCACGACTCCCGCGCATGGCCGTCGCTATCTGGCAGCCTCGTTAATAGCATATCTCCACTCCCGGTACAATTTGTACCTCAACTCCAGCATCAGATTAGCTATCCTTCTCTCATGATACATTTAAGAGTTACGTATTATTAAGATATCGATACATTTACGAACATACTAATCCAAAAAATCATAACTGTTATGAGTCTAAGCAAAATAGAAATTTTCTAGATGCTGGTTCAAGATTTCTATGACAGGGGGTGAGAAAATATTTTTTTTTAATTAAAATGATTACAATTTGAAAAGTGAATCTTGGTTGCTTTGGCATGTCATTGCTTGACACTTGTATAAACTCATGGCGAGAGCCCTTCGAGTGATACTCCTTTATTCACATGTTAGAGCCTCATGATAAGCTATTCTATAATGTATAGATATTTATATTCACAAGATCGTCGTGACGATGATCGTCGTTCGGCTTTAGCCATACTAAAGCGACACTAAAAATAACTCGAGTTACGCGCATACTTCAACACGACACAAATTCAAACGAAAAACGCACTACATTGTAACGTAATTTCTTTTTGGTTTGTACTTAGCCTAGAAAATTTTTTGATTAACGGGGAGTATTTCCAAAACAAAAAAAATCGTTCTAAAGGGTAATTTTTGAACCAAGCGACTTTTTTTCAGCTGCAGCTGAAATGGGACAATTTTCGGCCGCCGGTTTTTTGATATTGCGGGCATTCAAACTAAAAAAAAAATATGCAAAAGCCAATATCCCCAAATTGGTTAGGCCCGCTGTTGCTGCGCTCAAGCTCGTGATATGGGAACGCTCCATCTGATATCGTGCAGTCGATATCATATAACTATATAATTTTTCACGCAGCCTAAATCGATCAGCTGGTATCGTACTCCATCTGACATCATATCGTGCAGTCGATATCATTCAACTATATAAATGTCTCGCGCAGCTGGTATCATACTCCATCTGGAATCGTGCAGTCGATATCATATCATAATTCTTCGCGCAGCTCAAGTCGAGCAGCTGGTATCGATTGCCTTCGCTTCAGTGCAGCAAGCAGACATGGCGCATGCTTCCCCGCCCTCAATAGCTTGCCGTGCGAGAACAGCACTCCACATCACGGATGACTCAACGACTTCCATCGAGCTGGATCTGCTACTTTGCGCTTTCAAATTTTATTGACGGTACGCCAAATTCTATATATTCAAAAAATACATGTATGCAGAGAATGAAATAAGCTATGTAAAGAGAATGATCAGATCCTTTTGACTTGTTGGCCGTTTCTCGTTGATAGTCTACTGTATTGTTTAGATATTGAATAGGAATAGAATAATCCTAGCACAGCAGTGCGCACTACAACCAAGAATTTCACGTTGCTTTACTATGCATGAACTACAGTTATCTCATTTACATTCAGCGAAATAGGTTGACCTATATTCACTAAACGTAGTTCTGAAGATTAATGCAATCGGTTATTGTCATCATAATTTCTCTGAAACCCATTTGATCATGAACTATAATGTGGATTCAGGAATGCTATTGTGTGAAACTATTAGTCTCAATAGTCTGTTCTATTAATGATGAGGCGTCAACGTGTGTAATTTATTGAAGTGTAATAAATTAACTTTAAATTCTGAAGATAATTTATTTATTAAATAGTTAGGAAATTATTAGAAAGCTTACTCATTAATGTTCACTCAAAGCTAATTAATCATACTAATGAATATTACTGAAAATCGGCTCATTGAACCTCGTAGACTTAATAGTCAAGGAGTGGTTGCAACTACGGCTTTACTACGCGACAGTGTTGCAGCGATGCTGGTATAGTCGGGGCGGTCTACTCGGTCTAGCAGTGAACACTAACCTAACCAAGGCGTGGTTGGAAGTTCTGAACTACAAGACAGAAGGTGCAGGCGGGCAGCGAAGTTTGTTTGGTCAGCGTGGTCGCAGCTAACACTACCAAAGCGTGGTTGAGTTGCAACTACGAATTACGAAACAGCTGTTTTCAATGAGCAGTTTTGAGGCATGGATATCATTGGCTACTTAAAGACGCTAAAAAAGCATTCTCTACTGCTGAGATGGGAAGGAGAATTGATGTTCGAATTCAGAAGTGGTTAGCGTATGGATTGGATCTACGTTATGACCCGTGAAGGAAATGAAATGCATCATTGTGTCTATAAACTATCTAAATCAGTCTCGTAAGGTCACATAGGCCTATCCACTCTACGAAACAAGTTCTGAACAAAACTACTAATTATAATATTAGGTTTATTAGAGCGGGCAAAATAAGGTGCTATAAATAAAACCTGACCCGCGAAACACTGTCGTTGTTAGAACTTAGATCTTTACAATTCTAATAATTTTTACGCATTTTTAAGGTAGGTCACCGACTCACCGTGAATAGAAGACACAAGTGACAAAAAAATAGGCTACGGCTGAGAAAATTAGGTACCAATCGATTATATTATAATAGTCAAATCCGAGCCCACGACATGCAGTGATCCAGAAATTTGTGTATAGAACAGAAATTTTATTCTTCCTGTCCCATGAAAAGTCCGATTATTCCTTAACTTATTTCTGTAATCAGTATGAACACAAATTTCCCTTCATTGAAACAAATTTTCATGTTAATTTCTATAGATACGTTATATCTATAATTTAAATAGATATATAATGTCAGCATTGTTTGCGAATCGCATAACTATGATAATCCTATTAACTGAAAGTTTCCATTTTAAGAAACAGTACGCGTTTCTCTAACTACTGAGGAATGTTCGTCAAACTTGTTAGTTACCTATAACTTGACAGCGACCACTGTCACTTTGGATGTAACGATAAGGTTCAATCTCAAATTAAAAAGCTATTCATCACCAAAAAAAACTTTATTTGCTTGCTAACTAGAATACATTTTGCTACTAGAACAAATTGTAGGCCTAACTTATGATCGGGAGCATAATACGTATTGCTACTCCGCACAGCGAAGCAAGTTGGTAGTAACCACGCGATTTGCTTCAGTCTTGAGCACGGAACACCACATCCTCACCACACACAACGACGCTCGGCACTGAGCTTTAAAGAGGGCGTTTCGGTACGCAGACTTATTCTAGTCTCGCCTCGTATCGAGCGTTTCACATCCATGGAACAGAAATTGAACAAAGCGTAGATCAATGCTAGATGTTGTCTAACTGATTTACCGAATTTTTAAACCGACTTTGAGCTTGAATAACTTTGAAAAATGAAGAACGTTTATACTATAGTGTATCGTATTCAGAATGAATAAACCACCTAATGCAGAGGAGTGGTGTTATCTGATATTTCCCCAAGCATTAATGTATGAAATTAATATTTGGCTAAATTTGCTGGATCTAGCCAACAAATGGCTAGAGATCCACAATTAAGGTTTCAGAACTTAGAGGTAGAATATATCGAAAATTTTTTTCTTACGAAAAAGGAATTGCGATTTCATGTCATTTGCCAGCCAGTTATCCATTTTATGATGTATGATAATGCAAATTTTCATATGCTACGCTTTGCATTATCATTATGAGCAAGAATAAAGGAGTTACTAATTTCTTTACAAATTCATGCAGGAACATTTTCTAAAACGCTTTGCTTGCCCAATTTTATAAGTGAAAGATGGAAGTTGAGAAAGAAGCTTAGACCGAAAAGCTTAAAAAAAATTCCGCCACGAAATTATAGCCTCTAAAGTGCCAGAACCTTCGTAATGGTGTCGGTCGCTGTTGTCGATCATGACAGTTCTGGACAAGTTTCCCCGCAATGTCTGGACGTTGCAGCTCACACTGCTGAGTTTTCTCTTGATTGCTCTTAAGCCCGGTCCACTCGCTCAGTTTTACACAACGATTTGTCTGCGCAGTTCTAATCGTTGCAGACAAAACGTTGCGTGTGGACGGTTAATATATATTTGATATTATTTCACTCTACGAGGGGAGTGTAATAATATCGGTCGGGTTATTCAACAATTGTAAATAGACGAACTGTAACGTTTGCAAGCGTTCTGTTTTATTTCCAGTTTAGTTTGTCGAATGAGAGACGTCGAGTTAATCACACACCGAGTCAATCCGCCTCTGCGACGATGGTATTTGGTTGTGGTATTTCTTTGAGTATGAAGAGATCACAAAATAGGGATAATTGGTCAGCGAACTAAAATATTTATATTCTGACATAAGTTACAGCGAGACTAATGTGTTGGCTCGACGAGATTTGGCCTTACCAGCGTCTCGTGAAAACGTAATCACAAACTTGTCTCGAGTTTAGAGTCACGTTCAAGGGCAGGCGAAGTCTTCTCTGAGCGCACCGGCCAAACTGGGAGTAAATTTTTGTCGGCAGCAAACCATGGGGTCTGGCAGCACCGTTCGGTGGCAAGGAATCCGGGGGAGGGGGTTCGAAAACTTGCGTCAAATATCGATGAAAATAATTTTATCACAAGTCAATTAGTGATTGATTGAACATTTTAAAAAGGCTATTTTCAGGACCATGATTTGTTTTCTAAAAAATCAATGAATTTCTCACAATCATTGAACTCTCTCGCAACTACTTGGAACATTAAGCGCCATAAATGATAAATCACGAAGCTTTCCTAGAGAATCAAGATATTGCAAAATGTAACCGTCTCTTAATTTGAAGTGATAAAAAAATATTTATTATCTCATTTCATATATTTACAGAAATATTGTAATACGGCCTAAATATACAATTATTTATAAAATATTTCGTTGAAACGCACATCACGAAGGGAACACAGAATAATATAACTTATAGGAATTCTCTGATATATATAAGAGGTATTCGACAATTTACAGGAGCCACATATTATGAGTCAAGTGATGGAGATTATTTAATTTTAAGATTAAGATGATAGAGAATAAATTAAATTCGGAAAATAATTTAAAGTTTCTCGCTTTGGAAGTAGTTTCTCGCAATTTTTTTATATACATAATTAATCACATAGCTCGAGAAGAAATAATCACAAAGGAGCTCGAGAAAGAGACGGAAATTCGATCAATTGTTGAAATTAAGCGTAAAAAAATCGGCAATTTTTAACACGCATATGCAAATTTAATGTGATCGACGATCGTGGTAGGTAATGAGACCAGTGAGAATTATAAACACCTCATTACGGAAAAATTGTGCTCATTCATTAATATCGCCTTGAATATCAACACGATGTTCATTTTCACGCGGCAAATCATCCATTGCCGTAATCCGATAAGCTGGCTATCTTACTGAATGCAGCGTAGTTGAGAATTCAGCTAAAAGAAACTTGTCAAAAATTAAACGCTGCCTGACGCATCCGAATGAAATCGGATCAGTATCTGAATGGTCTATAACAAAGACAAATAAAAACATATAGTAATACCCCTACACGATTAGAAGGCGTCTCTATTCTCGAAGCAGAGAGCGACTGCTAGCGAGATTCTTACGAATTTGTATAAACCACGGCAAAGGGTGAGCACATTTTGATTTCCTTGTAAGTCCTCTATTTAAATAAATTAATACAAATGCCCAAAATGACTTTGTTACAGCACAGCCCGATTAAAATTACTAAGTAGTGTAAACACTTTACAACAACGAACGAAGTGCTCGAGTCATTCGGCGTTTTTGTTTAACTGCCCAAAAAGCCTAAGATAAAACTCGAAGGTAAATGGGACGGTCGCTTTGTTTTTTTTTAGTATCGTAATTCAAGGTATAACCAGGCTTATTTAAATATGAATAGACACTTGGGATCACCGACTTCGGTGATTTCTCTCTTCCTGGGCGTCGTCGGAAAGTTCTGGGAGGGCGAAGTCGCACACCAGCGAAAAATGGTCAGATGGATAGGCTAAAGACGGAGCCCTTCCTGGACCAAGTGCTTCCTCGCTGGGATGGTCCAGAGAACCCAAAACCTGTTCAAGTTTGAAAGCTTTAATTTATTCTTTGATTGAAATACGCTCAATTAAATCGAAAATAGGCTTAAATAAGCTCAATACATAAAAATATAGGCTCAAATAAGCTCAATACAAATCAATTGTGAGGGCAATATTGTACTTGTGAGGCCACAAGGAATTGGCAACGGTGGGATGACTCATCAGGCGATCGAGTCATCGTCAATATTCTTCAAACTACGGCAACTTGTTCCGATGGATACATACTTGAAGTACACTGGAGCCTTCGCTGGTATAGAGGACGTAGTCAATGTTGTGCTTAGACTCCCCATTGCCGCGAATCTTCCAAGTAGAATAAGGAGGTTCTTCGCCATTGTTTACGGTTGCGTACGCCGAGGACAGAGCAAGGGAAGGGGCCTGCGTGAGGGTGGCGTACACGGGCTCGCTGGGCTCGGCGTTAAGGTCCCCGCAGAGGACCGCTGGCCGCCCCCCACGGTGCTGCTCTAGGAACTCTAGAAGATCTTTTCCTGTGTTCATTAGAAACGTAACATCGTTATAATGATCGGTATGATGTACATAGTATCAAACTTCTAAAGCGCCAGTGTTATTTGGAATTAAATTTAAAATAATTGGTCAGGTTGTTTGCAACTCCTGCAAATTATATTTGTTTAACCAAACTTTTGAGATATTTGATTGAGAATTAATCAATTTTGGATGGAAGATGCGAACAAATTTACTAATAAGTGAAATATGAAATTATTTCGCAAAACAGCTCCTAATAAGAACTTGAAATTAAAGTTTCGAACCTTGCTCGTTTCGGAGGCTAGCGAGGAGAGCGCCTTGCTTGGCTTTAAGGTGCGTCGTGAGGACCGTGAACTCCCGCTGGCTTTGACGTTCCCGCAGCGTTACGAGTAGCGCCACCTGTGCGACAAAATCAGTAACTAAATCATGAAGTTTTTTGCCAACTAAGCCTAATCATTATCCTTATTGGTGTCGACAATAAAAGAGCTAAATCCAGTCATTAGATGACGTTGAAATGAATCTGCAACATCAATATTCAAGCAATTATTTAAAAAATTGTTGTTAGTCTGATTCAGTCGAACAGGTCGAATTTGGGGGGATGGAATCATGTCGGAAGCAAATAAGTTTACATGAAGCATAGCAGAATGTCAAAAATAATTCGCACCAATAAGGTAGTCCGGTAAAATTTCGAATATTTTTAAATTGGACTTGGATTAAGAATTAAGCATGAGCATAATGTGATGACATTCGCTGCATCTCTTGCTCGTACTTTCGCTGTTTTTGATCATATGCAATGAGACTTTACATTGGAGACAGTGTAATCCCGATGTAACTCATTTTGATTTAAATCTCCAATTACAATAAAGAATGAGAACTCACTTGGTTGCTCTGGACGCGCCAAACTTCTAGGATTCTGGAGTGCTGCTCAATCAATTTAAATTTCGCGGTACGATAGAACAAGGCACAGCCGTCAGGCCCGCTGTTCTCTGGGACGTAAATGCATGGCGAGTCTGGCTTGGGGACGAAAAAGCCCTCATAGCCTTGGGATCCTAAAACGCGCTCCAAAAGTGAAAAGTGATCCACCTCCTGTAAACAGAAATGTAATTCACGCTTTTATTCGAGTTAAAATATAGGGTGAAAAATGGTCGCCATGGATGAATCCTTTCGTTTATTATAAACGCACTGTTTAAGTTTGAGCTTCGAATGAAAATTATTTCGTAAAATGATTTTCCAATTGAGTCTAGTTAGCTGTGAGAAGGAGAACTGCAGTTATAAAATGGAGATATAAAAGTTAATTGGTAGAACTGTTGAATAATATTAACAAGGGAATGACCTGGAGGCAGACAATGTCAGGCTGTACTACTGACCTGGGGCAGTATTATCAAAAGTTCGTAAGAACGCAAAATCGACTTACGAGAGGCGTAAGTGCTGACTTGATGACGTAACTCTAGAGGTGGTATTATCAAAACATTGGCGCGGGAACCTACGTAACGTAACTGTACGCCTGCTCGGAGATGTAAGTGGAGTTCCACACAAGTTTAGAGTGTCTGCTGAAGCAATAGGAAACTATTGATTTACTAGCAAGTAGCAACACCGTGATTTGTGATAGAATTTTGTCAATAATCAGACAGCGCGGATTATACACGCATAGAATGATGGCTCTAATTGTGATGGCTCCATTACTTGATCGTGCAACATTTGCACGATCAAAATATGTGATCGTGCTAAGCAGTGTTATTGGAAAAAAATTCAATTCATTTTTTCAAAATTTTTTTCATTCATTCATTCCTTCTAGTCGGTACTTTATATCTTTGCCAACCATAATTTTTAGCTCCGTACACAGATTTCTTCTTCAACTCACGCTGTTAACTAAAAAGAGTTCACAACTATTTTAGAACGGCTTTTTTGGGCCAACAAGGAGCAATACCGACAGACAGCATTAGATAGTCGATACCATCAAAGGCATCGATTCCCGCCATCGAAGTTCACAGAATGTAAACAAATCCAAAGCCTCTGATTGGTCAGTTGGCCATATGGTTTTGATAGTACGCTTTTAGCTATGTCTTACGTACGAATGTCTTGATAGTGCCAAAATTAGGGTATACTTACGTAACACGTAACTTTTTTGTCGGAAGTACAAAAAGTTACGAAGTTTTGATAATGCGGCCCCTGGAGGCAGACAGTGTCAGGCCATACCACTGACCTGGAGGCAGACAGTGTCAGGCCGTACCACTGACCTGGAGGCAGACAGTGTCAGGCCGTACCACTGACCTGGAGGCAGACANTGTCAGGCCGTGTCACTGACCTGGAGGCAGACAATATCAGGCCGTGTTACTGACCTGGAGGCAGACAATATCAGGCCGTGTCACGGACATGGAGGCAGACAATGTCAGGCCGTGTTACTGACCTGAAGGCAGACTATATCAGGCCGTGTCACGGACATGGAGGCAGACAATGTCAGGCCCTGTCACTGACCTGGAGGCAGACAATATCAGGCCGTGTTACTGACCTGGAGGCAGACAATGTCAGGCCGTGTCACTGACCTGGAGGCAGACAATATCAGGCCGTGTTACTGACCTGGAGGCAGACAATGTCTGGCTGTACCACTGACCTGGAGGCAGACAATGTCTGGCTGATGTACCAAGATCTCCTCAAGTATCCTGAAGCGCCGCGTGTCCCAACATAGAGCTTCTTTCGGGCACATCACGAAGTTGTCGGCGTGGGCTCCTAGAGCTGCAACAGAAGAACATATTAGCTCCAAATAAATTCAAACAAACGACTTTGGATTATTAGCCCAATGTTAAATTACACTTAATATGTGCATGCTAAACTTTCAAGTGTTATTCATATTTGTTAGATCCTCATTGAACATTTTAGTTGTTTTTGTCTCTGTAAATACTGTATATAATACAAATATTTACGAGTTTTCAATGGAGAAAAAAATGGTCATCTAATTGTACTGTTGGTGGCAAGTGATCTAGAAAGAAATTGCCGTTTCCCCTAATGAAATCTTGAAATTTGTACGGTCAAACAAAATATTTAATCGGACCCAAGATTCAACATGAACAAAGTGATATGAATTTCATTCCTATATGAAGCATGTCCACAATTAGGGCTTGGATCATGGAAGCTGACGAAAACATTTAATGGCGCGTGTGCGTAAAGTTTTTCTGATTTGGCAACAATTTAGCCTCATACAATAAGTTTCAAATAGGCAATACGATGACTCACCCTGCGCTAGAACATTCCATTGCATGAGCCTAAAAGTCGCTGCTGGAGGCGCCGTTGAGGTGTGAAGACTAGAGAGGCTCGGGCCAGGGGTGTGTCTGTAGTGTCGTTGGAGCTGGGGAGGGAGCTTGACTAGATGACCCCTGACCCACTCTAGGATCTCGTCGTGACTTGCTCCTACAGGAGGCTGCACGCTGTCGTCCTGCCCCGCACTGCTTGCTACTTGCGGCTTGGACGTGAAGCTGCCCATCCTGTGAGAGAACCAACAAACTTCTGAGCGTCGCTGACGAGCCACAAAAAACATGATCTCGAATAACGCATTAATGAGAACATTATGATGTTATAACAACGAATTGTGTACGTTGTCGAGCACCGATAGAACTTTTAGACACCCGGGACATTATTTGTGTTTGCGGAACAAATTACATGAAGATACGGCTGCAACGAGGAGCTCGAATGAACTCGTGAACCATTGTTTACGCAACTTTGGTTTAATTTATGAAAGTGAAATCGTAATTTGTTCTTAAGAAGACAATTTATAGGTTGTACTATCCAATAATAAATTATCAAACTATGTTAAGTTGGTATGCAATGCAAGGGGCCCAAATCAGTATCATGGATGATAGTACTTCAAACTAACAAAATCAACAGGCCTTGTAAACATGGAAATTGCTCCGTCTGGAACAGCCATGCAGGCATTTGATGATTAAATTGAAAACATAAATCATCGAATTCAATGATTTGTATAAAATATAACAAATGAATAGGTAAGCCAAGGGCACATTTCTGGACATTCAAGCATGTGATGATGAAAAATTGAAAACATAAATCATCGAATTCAATGATTTGTATAAAATAAAACAAATAAATAGGTATGCCAAGCAGCCAAGGGCACAATTGATTAAAAAAATCAGCATGTTAGATTTAAATATCTAAAATGCTCGCAAAAATGTGTGTTTTATTGTAAGATCAGTAGATCACTCAATCGGTCATTCGCACATCGGATTCGCAAACTTTGGCACGTGACCGCAATATTTGCCCTCGAACGATGACGCGTTAGCAAGTTGACTTCATCAGTTTATGCAGGTCTCGTTGCCTCCGATTGTCCGGCTCGCAGACAGCAACAAACTTGAGCGAAAACTGGAATTCATGCGAATTAAGATTTCGCCACCGCGTGTCAATTTCCCTAGCAACGCTTGGCAACGACCTTTGCATGTTACGTCATTCATAAGATAACGAATTAGCAACTCTCTAGAAGTCTAGATGAATAAAAAACATTAATAAGAAATTAAGAATGTCGACACACTGACACTCGCGGCGTGCTTGTGTTGGCTTGATCCGACATAGCAGACGATTGCGACGGTTTTCTACGCATCAAAGGGGTTCTTTGCCAACTGAAAGGAGTCAAATTGCATTGTTTTCATAACTTAAAAGCAAATGTACATTTTAAGAATAATTCAAAGCAGTGAACAAGATGATACCTGAAAGCTGCTGCTGGTAATAACAGAGCAGAGCGCATATTGTAGCAGCATCACCACTAACCTCACTGGCACGTCATGCCACACTGCAGCCCGACTGTGCCCGTTACCGTAAGTCGTTACCTGAACGAAGTCTACAGATAATGTCAGACTCAGCCCTGCCACCCCGCCCCCCAAACGTTTGTACTCCCTCGCCCCTCTCAGCTGATGACGCTAGTAAACACTCGTCATATCCGTGGGCTCAAATTGAACTAAATTTGAGTCTTCGGGGATAAATATTATCGGGGCTTCGATTGAAGTCCAGTCGTGGTGAAAGAATCCTACGGTTAGGGCTACAATCATTTTATCATACTGATAATAATCACGATTGAATAATACTGATAATAATCATCTCTCGCAAGATTGGTTATCGATATTGCGAGAGGAGGAAAACTTGAATAATAACGATTTGCTTCTTTCCAACATCTATAAATATACACTGTGGAATATTCTAAGGAATTGTTTTGACAAAATTTGTCCTTGGCAAGTCCTTAATAAACTTCATCAAAATCTATAGTAACAATTTCCCTTTCCATGTTAACTTTTTTCTTTTCTCAACGTACGTATAACCTTGTACGGTTCAGAGGAAACAGGACGAGGGGTAAATGTTTGTGTTATGGTCCATGATTTCCTTGAATGAATACCTGCAGTCAAGTCACGTCCTTCAGGCCATGATTTCACTCGGCGTAAATTTAACACACTTGCGGCTTGCCACTGGCAGAAGACGCTTCCGAGATGCTTCCGCTCGCCTAGACGTCGGGAGCAAAGCGGTGATGTTCCGCTTTCGATCCTCATGATTTTAAATCCGTCGGACGTTCCCACATCCGCGAAATCAAACACTTAGAGAAATGAGTGCCTTTGTCTAAATAGCGATGCACGTTATGTCCTTGCGTGGGTCATTCTTACCCAGTTTGGCCCGGCTAAAGGGCGTATCAGTGCTACCTAAGCTGTGCGTTTGAGGTCTGGTAAGGAAGCGTGCCAATTTACGACAATGTTATTCTTTAATTCTTCAGTGTATGCCACGACCTCAACAGCAAATATGTTATCAATTACCACGCGTTATATTAATATCATTCGCCTTTGCACAAAGCCCAAGGTCCGGAAATATTTATTACAATTTTAATGTAGATGCCGGAAATGTTAATTGTGAGTTTGAATTTCCTGAACACACAAGGTTCAGCTTATGTTGTACTTGGAAAACAATATGATGCTGGCTTGATTCATGCGATGAAAGAGTTGAGTTCATTTTAAAGTAGTTTGAGGAAATTCAATCTTGATCTTCGTTAGAATTTGAATAATTAGTCTAAACAAATCTCCAGAACCCAAGGAAGTACGGACATTGTATAGTGCCGGAAAGAGTAACCCATTTAAGCGTCTTCAAAACAAACTCTCCTGATGAATTTCTCCATGGAATTATTGTCCTTTACCTCTTCTTTATCGACAGCGCCGTGCAGTTACTGTAACAATAATAATTAAGGGTAAGGCCCGGGAGAAGGAGGATCCGATTACCTTTAATGCTGCATCTAAAAACACTAGCTCCATTGGAAAGAGCAGAATTCCAGCTTTCAGATGAGCACAAAAACCGAAAAACGCCAAAATTGAAAATTTTAGGGTAGCCGGTCCCCTTAAAGTAGTTTGATGAAATTCAATCTTGATCTTCGTTAGAATTTGAATAATTAGTCTAAACAAATCTCCAGAACTCAAGGAAGTACGGACATTGTACAGTGAAGGAAAGAGTTTATACCATTTAAACGTCCTCAAAACAAACTCTCCTGATGAATTTCTTCGTGGAATTATTTTCCTTCTTTATCTTTTTTTTCTTTATCCTTTTTATCTTCTTGTCCCTTTTGATATGGACTGCCTCTTCTTTATCTACAGCGCAGTGCAGTTACAGTAACAATAATAATTAAGGTTCTGGGAGAAGGATAATCCGATTACCTTTAATGCTGCATCTAAAAACACTAGCGTTTTACATTTTTCAGTGACTATACGTGTTTCAAGCGTTATGCGAGCGGCCGAAGGCCGAGGCGCTAAAGTACTGTTAGACATTCACGGATACTTCGACAGCGGAGCGTCAGCGCTGCGACCTTCGCGGCGTAATCGAAATTTACAGTTGGAACGGATGCTGGTGGCGGCATTTAAAGCGGAACATATCATAAGAGACACTAACTACCTAAACAGAATGAATAGCCCCTTGTGAAATTTCAAAAGCATTTGAATAGGCCTCTTAAAAACTGAAAAGCATCATACATTAAGAAATTTTGACTTGATTGCGTACTCGTGTATTTTGATTGTTATTGTTAGATTCCATCAGTTAGTGCGCAGGTGGCTCTAAATTTGTCAGATCCCGTGATTTTATTCATATCACCATCACTATTATACTTAGAATAATAGTATTTTAGTTGCGGAGGTGTGCTCCACCCATAAAAGTTACACTGCGTTATGGGGCTTTAAAACACTTTCTGATAATTCTGTCAACAACCTCCACAAAAATGCGCGATGCCCGGGAGATGAATTGTGCATTTTGACCGAGTCGAACTTTACTGAAAAATTAGAATGTCTCCGGACGTACTTGTAATGAACAGCCATATATTATGTTAAATTAATGCTTCTGAATTTAATCCGACATGAATCGTGATGCAAATGATTCTTCCGTTCTCATAAGAGGTGACGCACTGTAGTTATAAGAAAAAAGCAATTGCCACTTTTATATAGTATCAAGCCCGGAGTAAAATTTATTACCAATTTGCATGCCAAAAGAATCTCAGCTGACATTGATTTTCATTGATTATAATGTTCTACCTGATTTATAGGGCGAGAAATATCTATCCATTATAATTTAATTATTGGTTGGAGAAGTACGCATAAAGGCATATGATTTCGATGCGCAGTTTCAACAGATGTGCGCTGATTACTTAACACTTCAGTTTTTCCTAACGCCCATCTAGGGAAGTTCGGATCGGATAGGCTTAGCCCAGAGAAGTATAGGCTTAACATGAGGCGAATAAACGGGTAGCAGAATTTTATGCTCATATTATCTGTTAAAGCTCGAGCTTAATTGTCCAACTAAATGAGTAAAGAAAGACAATGTGAGAAATTCTCGATGATTCCTAAATGGTCTGCACAATTAAAGGTTCTATACATATAATAGAGACATTGTATAAATAAAAAAAAATCATTTAAAGATTGTTTCAAGCTTGGATGGTGTTTAGAAAGCTTGATAAGCTTCTTAGAAATGGTCAATCAGGCGATACCCTCTGGAATGTAACCAGAATATTGTACTAACCTGACTAGATAGAGTAACAGTTGCTTGGGTGGAACGTAAGGTGTCGGTGCCTTCGCGTCGTCACGTGACTCGATCGTCTGCTGAAGGAAGGATTTCTTTCCTCGCCTGCTGCAGGATACTACAGGTGCGAGTGACAGCTGCGCAAGTTGCTCTGCCACCTTCAGGCATTCCATCAACTCCTCCACGCTCTTCTTGTGCATTTGAGACATCGTTGAGCCTGAGACTTCTACTCGTCGCAATAGACAAAAACTCGCTCGTCTTCTGAGCTTCCACAAACTCGAGTTATAACGTTACTTTATAAACGAGCCCTCTTTACAGTGTATGAAAGAAACTTTACAAAGATTACGGGACTAAAGTCTGGTCTGAAGATTAACGTTTTAGAAATACTGGGATTTTTATTTCACGGTTCACTTCATCCAAAGACAGTTATTGAGTCAATAGTTGAAACACAAATATCACCGATTCCACACGAAGTTTACAAATATTTTAGGGAAGAGGTATTAGAGTTTCCTCGTTTGTACCGTTGCGTTTCACTAAGTTGCGTTTTTGGCTTCTGTTGTCTTGACGTCCTCTCGGCTGACGGTATGATTTTCTTATGGATTGCGATGCAAATTCTTGAGCTCTTTATAAAACAGTAGACGCGCTAGTCACCATTTCCGTTCGCATGCTGGTCTGAACTTTTGTTACGTCACGTTCGGCAGTCCTAATTTCGAGTTGGGAAGATGAACTCGATCTGACTGTTATCGGAAATCTGTTGGTTCTAGAGAGGTCTTTCGGTTGGGATTTTGAGGTTGTTTTGGTTTTCCCGGACTATTGGAATAGTCACATTTCCGAGCAGATGCTTGAAAAGTTAAAATTCTGATGATCGTGCCCTTCACTCAGAGGCTTTATTCATTACGTAATTAAATCGTTTTGCTATACTTATGTGTTTTCCCATAGGTCAAACGCAAAAATATTAATATGTTCAGGAGATAAATCTTTCCATTAAGAACACTTATAATAATTTCGCATGATGGCATTCAATTTTCCGAGTAACTGTTATATATTATAGGTTCACGGCTGTGGACGAAGTTCTATAACGTTCGACACGGAGTTGAGGGACTCGAGGAAGACTCTCAGAGATGGAAGAGCGTCACGACGACGCTGGCACCGACACTCGCTCTATGGCTGGTCAGCTTCCGAGCTTCTCTTCCTTATATTGCACGAGGAAGCGAACATCGTTGAGGTGCCGGGCCCCCCTCCCCACCCGCCCTCTTGAAAAATCTTGCGCACCAACTCGGCGCGCGGACCGTCTACGCATCTCAGAATATGAGACTGTCCTATGAATATTCATAAGTGTACAGATCTTTGTACGTAATGTAACTCATGCGAACCATGTAATGTGATACATTTGGCGAAAATGATCCGTATTTCGATATCAAACAGCACCATAATTTTCACCAGGAAATTTCCCGGAACAATTTGCCCCCCAAGCGTATCGATTTTTGCATATGCGCCGATGTGAGGGGTGCAACTGCATGCAGTCGTTCGTTTGTACATCGGCATTGATAACATTAGCGAATCCGTAGTTTGGTTTTAGGTAAACGGTATATCCTAATTATTCTATAAACTATAAATTTCAGCATTTTTATTTCATAATTGAATATATTGCATTAACACTTATAATAATTTCGCATGATGGCATTCAATTTTCCGAGTAACTGTTATATATTATAGGTTCACGGCTGTGGACGAAGTTCTATAACGTTCGACACGGAGTTGAGGGACTCGAGGAAGACTCTCAGAGATGGAAGAGCGTCACGACGACGCTGGCACCGACACTCGCTCTATGGCTGGTCAGCTTCCGAGCTTCTCTTCCTTATATTGCACGAGGAAGCGAACATCGTTGAGGTGCCGGGCCCCCCTCCCCACCCGCCCTCTTGAAAAATCTTGCGCACCAACTCGGCGCGCGGACCGTCTACGCATCTCAGAATATGAGACTGTCCTATGAATATTCATAAGTGTACAGATCTTTGTACGTAATGTAACTCATGCGAACCATGTAATGTGATACATTTGGCGAAAATGATCCGTATTTCGATATCAAACAGCACCATAATTTTCACCAGGAAATTTCCCGGAACAATTTGCCCCCCAAGCGTATCGATTTTTGCATATGCGCCGATGTGAGGAGTGCAACTGCATGCAGTCGTTCGTTTGTACATCGGCATTGATAACATTAGCGAATCCGTAGTTTGGTTTTAGGTAAACGGTATATCCTAATTATTCTATAAACTATAAATTTCAGCATTTTTATTTCATAATTGAATATATTGCATTTCATAAACTATAACCATATATGTATTTCATATTCAAGAACCTATAAATTTAAGAAGCTATGAAAATGTTCATTAAAAGCGGCTCGTGGAATACTGAGTAGAAGTTTTATTTCACCATAGCATATCCATATTAAATACTAACAAAATGAGAGTAGTATTAAAAATAATGACTAGTCCGGATGTATTAATTTTATCCCTCTTGTCGCTGTAATCAGCAGGTGGAGATAAAATATTCAAATTCTATGATCATCTTTTCTTAAGCGACGACGACTTTTCATTTCATGATAAGGGTTGTTGTTTGATACCATCATTTTCCGGGTATCCACATTTATAAAATAAATATAATAATTGAAGGTAAAATAACCTGCAGAAAACATCGCAAAGAAGTATCTATCTTACTTTCTAAAATTCCAGTGGATGTGAACGGAACCTAGCCGTCTATGGAATAGTAAAAATGTAGCTAATTTGACCTTTATATGAGTAAAATCAGAATTTTGTAACTAAACAAACTGACGAATTTTAATTTTACAATTTTACTGATGTTTTGTTTGTAATTTTCCTGCTGCTTTTAACCAGATATAACATCAAAATTTTAGTCCTGGGTTTCTTTAGTCAAGAATTTGAATGTTAAAATTTATTTTCTTTTAATATAATGCATGTTAATGTTAATTTTAAGCTGAAGCAAGAATCTAAATATATGGCTTATGATTAAAATATAAGTTGGAGAGAGGTGGGAAATATACAAAATAGCGCCAGAAAACTAAGAAAATGAAAAAATTAACTTGTAACAAATTTATAAAAATGTCTTCATTTCAATTTCAAATCAGCAAAACGGCACAGAAATTGTTGTTGAACAGAATAATACGAGTAGTAATGTTAGCTTCACAAATGAAGTCTGAAATAAATACTTGCGTTTTCCTCGTGGTTCAAGTAGAGTGGATCGATAAAATTCAATAACTCACTGGTGAACAGAAAAGATTTAATACAGTCTTTTGGATAAAAAATGAAAACGGTTCGAAATATCTGGGAAAGTTTTATATCACTGTTTTTAATTTATTCTGTCATTTCTTTTTCTTGTTTTGTTTTCTCATTTTCACCAGATATTTTTTGTTGTGAATATTAGTTTTTTATATCTTAGCATATCGTTATTCGACGCAATTGCATGGTCGCGGAATAGCGTTATTTGGAATGTTTTCAGAGTTTCAAAGTTTATATGTATATCAGAATACACCAATACACAAAGTGCAAACTCATAAATAGGTATTTTCTGTGCTTATGCAGTCAAAAATATTGAGTAGTGTAACAACAACCTGCTAGTTATGAACAACGATCGTTTAAGCCTAAATAAAAAAGGGTATTTAACAATAATTATAAAATAAATAGAAATTAATAACAGAATAAATGAATGAATTGGGCCAATGTTAAAGTTTAAGTAAATTTTTGACCTGTTGTCGATTCTAGAAAAAAGCAGATCTTTTACAGCCAGCCGGGTTTCAAACCCGCAACTAACTGCTCAAATCTTACTGTACCCAACTACTCATCCATCTCACACTTTTCCGACCAGAATTTCCACACCTTTCCGACCAGGCTAGAATCGGAAGTTCACTACTGCAATATGGGTTATTTGGAGCTCTGTCAGCCCGCTGATATGGTGTCGTTTGTAGCACAGGAAGAGGGCTAAATATTCATATGCTATATAGTACGGTGTTGCAAATTGTGTCGAAAAAATAATTCATTTGAAAAATATAACCACTTCACAGTCTATATTGTATATGTTGAGAGACGCATCATTGTCGAAATCCGAAAACTAACGCAGCATTTGGTAGCATATGTTGTAATACGTACTTAGTTACCACAAGTGAATTAGTCATATATTGTTTTTTCTTATATCTCATATTATGCACATTTGGGCATAAATGCTTTAGCACATCCCAAACGTGACGCTGCTATTCTTCAAATCCGCGATATTTATGATTTGTAAAAAAAAAACAAGGAAGATGAAAAGAGCACTGTGTAAAAATTTTTAAAAACTTTCAGACCCATTAGACCATGGTTGAACTAGTATAAGGTTTACCCATGAGATACTCATTTTTGCGGTTGAAGCTTGTTGTTTGTCAGTGACGTCACTGATCTTAGTGACGTCACGGGTATTAGCCAATCACCGAAATGCGATCAAACCAGTCAACCAATCCGTCGTGGGAACGTTTTTGATCTCAGTGAAATAACAAGAAAGCTGAACTGAAAGACGGATGTCCTCGTGGGTCTACCTTATATAGTTCAACCATGCAACAGACGACCTACAGGCCGACGAGAGAGGCTCTATACGTTCATTTATTGCGGACACCCCGAAAAGATGGAAAAGGCTGTTAGACTAAACAAGCAACAGACATAAATAAAAATATAACTCACAACTCACTGCAGTGAGTGACAGATAGCGCATTTTCTCGTACATGACGAGCACAATAGCGCCTTTTTTTCCATAAATGAGAAAATGCGCTAATAAGGCTCCATTCGAAATTTTTCTTTACCATTAGTTAATGTCAACATGTTTCGTTGTCAGGGATATGATCTTATTTTGTGATTTTTAAAGCGCGTCAGAGAAATGATAGGATAACCTTTCAACTAAGCTGTAAAATTTAAATACACTCCACAAGGACTGCAGGGTATGACGACGGACATTGTAAAATGGGTGTTGTACAAAACATTAATTGAATTCGGTTCATTTCATTATGAGTTTGAGCAAGACAATAAGAAATTGGTCCCGAGCCTTACGATCGAATACTTTAACATGTGATAAATGGCATGCCAAAAGTCGCACCTTCACCACTAAATAAACTTTTCCCTCTCGCTGCTCGTATCAATGCTACTCCTCCCGTGCATAACTTGGGCATTTATTCCAGTCAAAGTTCTCTTTTATGTGGATCGTCGCGCGGTCCTGTGAATACACTTTAGTTTTTTCGGATTTAAGGTAAGTATTTTTTTGCTCTAATATTGAATAAAATGGCTGTTGCGTTGGACATTTCTCTTGCAAATTAGTGCTTGGTATTCGAGTTGAATAACTTCGAGTAGGGGGTATCTTGAATCATGTATGCTGTGATTTACCGTTTTGCAATGTTCAAAATGGCATAAAATGCTACTCCAAAGCTTATTATTCACCAGCTTTATTCTAACATCTAGTAAAAATAAATCAATGCTGGTGTAACTTTATTTTTTACGTAATTCAATATGACGCATAAACTTTTTCACGGACAGAAGTCATTCAACATGCCCGGCCTATTTGAAAAAATAGATAAGTCAATAAAAATTTATCTATCAAGTATTTAATCAATGTAACGCTTGATGATTCCATTGAGATTATGAATAATAAGCGGAAGCTTTTGCGGATTGTTGGTAATAACTCACAAGAAATTCCAAAGTGTAACCGTGTCATCGAAGAAAACGCTTTCGTGAAAGAAAACGACTGTTTTGGAGGCTAACTTCGACAAAATATTCAAGTCGTCGAAACGAGAATAACTAATCTGTAGTCTCTGGGCTTATTTCAAGCTGCCATTATTTCCAGACGTTGAATTTTTAAGAGGGAAAACGTTTATTATCATTGAGATACATCAGGATTTCAAAAACACGATTTTGGTTTTTCGTATCCTTTCTTAAATTTTATATATTGACGTGTGTCAAAAGATGAGTTGCTCAGACCTTATACAGTCCAAACTCCAAGGTGAATATATCAGTATATATAATACGTTTCAGTTTATCGTGTTAGATATCAGATGAATAAAAAATCATTATCACTCTTGAGTTTCACTAAATTAGTTTCACAATATATGTTCGTTAACCCGAATCCTATTGGCGGAGTATTGACACGATTATTTCTTCATAATCATCTAACATCAGATGACACTTAAAATAACATAATATAATACAGAACTAACCTTATTCCACATCTATTTCGATCTAAGATATTATTACGTACAGTGGGGGGAAATAAATATTCGTACACTTGAAAAATCGTATTTTAATGTATGTAAGTACACAAACTGAACAGGAGAAGTGATTTATATTATGTATAGAGGCGCATTGTATTCAAAAATAGCATCAATAGAAATTAAATCTCAATGCAACAAAAATGAATGCAACATGTTAACTTCTTCGGAATTCAAATTAAGAAAAGGTCCCCAACAAACATTGAGAATCTTAAGGTGGTGTTCCAAGAAGAATGGTTTAAAATACCAGTCAGCATCTGCAAATCATTGGTCGAGACGTATAGAAACAGACTGGTATCTGTTAGAGCTGAATAAAGGGTATTCAACCAAGTATCAAATTAAAATAATGCGGATTTATTGTTTTGTACGAATACTTTTTTCACCCGAAAAGTGAACATGTTGCATTGTTTTTTGTTGCATTGAGATTTAATTTCTTTTGATAGTATTTTTGAATACTATGCGTCTCTATACATAATTTAAATCACTTTTCCTGTTAAGTTTGTGTACTTGCATACATTAAAATACGATTTTCAAGTGTACGAATATTTATTTCCCCCCACTGTATTTTTCCTTGCACAATTTCTGGGCCTTGACATAATACAAGACGGATTTTAAATCTAGGTAAAATTTGTTGTGAGTTCTCTTGCTGTGATTTCGAGTTAGTCAAGGAAAAGAGACCCTGATAATGAATCGGGCTAAGGCCTAAACTCGGCGTGATAGTGTCGCAGTTGGGATACTCTAGATTATATTTTACCTAAATAGTAATAACACGCTCGATCTATGAAATTACAAAGTTTAAAAGTAGCCAATAGTCGTGCGTGCAAGATACTTTTTTTATTGACCTCATGACCTGAAAATATCTTATTAAATGAATAAATTAAAGAGTTGCTTCTGAAACATCCAAACAAGTCATCTGGTTCAACTTGGCAGGGCGTGTTTTCAACGCTCAATTCTCTATTGTTTCAGGTGCCCTTAAAATCTCTCCGTCATCATGGAATATATGAAGATGTTGTCCGAGCCAGGCTTCATTTCCCTGCTTCTAGAACTAATTGATGATCCAGAACCAACGATCGTTAAGAGCACAATACGAGCCTTCACCTCAATATACCGACATCTACTTTCTTTCCTGGCATCAGGCCAATTGAAGCCTGAAAAGTACGAGGAAAACTATGCTGAGATCTGTGAAGTTTCAAATAAGTTCATGTCCATGCTAAAAACTGCTGACAATCAGGGAATTTCGGTGCAATTAGTCCGATATCTGGAAAGTGCTATAGATACTCATATTAGTTTAGACTTAACTCCATTCCCTGACATCGTAAAAATGACTGCACCAATGCTCAAGAGAATCATCGATGCCCTTATTGAGTTCGTAATGAGCCCATGGATCGGAAGCACTTCTCTTTGTGTTGCTATCCGAGCTCTATTTTCGGTCGCGTGCTATCAAGTCAACATGCGCCCTTGTATAACAGATCTAGCAGAATATTTGATCAAGACCCCACTGGCAAATTTATTCGACCACAACATCAAGTCACTTCACAAGTGTTTGCAACGTAATCTCATCAAACTTTTCGAACGAACCGAGAGTGACATCGATAAATACAGACTAATAGACCTGATGGGTCAAGTCGGCATACCGAGCAGTAGACTCGTGGATTTTTCAACGGCAACAAAGAATCACCTTTTTCCGTCCGTTGTGCATGAACCTAGCACAAGCTCCCGTTCCTCACCGCCAGCTAAAACTAAAATTGAGCTCACCGAGTAGAAGATAAAAAAATTCTTCACTTGTTCGTCTATAAAGATAACTGAAAATGAAGAACAAAGAACTGAACTGAACAAAGAAATGAACTCAAAATCTTCTCAAGAATCAGGCAATTGGGTTTCGAATATCATCTGATCCATCTTCGCTCGACCATAGTTTTGAGGAGATCAGTACTCTGACACTTGACCACTGCAAGATGATACCAACAGAAATCCTAGGTTAATGCCAGTTGTGCAAGACCCCAAGCCATCATGAAGTTATCTGTGTATTGATAAATTGTAAAGGTTTTTTAAATAACTTTCTTAGGCAAAAACTGTTTTCTCTGGCATTCTCTCCGATTTTGGAGAAATACAACTTGAGAATTTTCGTTTCATCTAATTGCGTTTGTTGAGGCCTATACTTCCTTACAAGCATTTTTCATTTTCTCGAAGCTAAATCGTTGCTCGTTTCCGTTCAAATGAGTCAAGTCTACATTTTCATTGAGACACCATTATCGTTCAAGGAGGCATTGAGGTTCTGATTAATGATGAACGTATCATATAGTTGGCTTAACATCGTTTTTGACGTACATTAATCACCTAAAATGTTGCTATTTCTCCAACCTGCGTCAGTTTGTCATAAATTTCAGTTTAATGCGATGAATTAACACATTAGCTTACCAAATAACTGAAATCTGTACCATTAGATGTTCAATAGATTCTTTTGTGAAATGTATTACGCATTCGTTTCAATTTTTCCGCGTTATTTTTTAGTATATTAAATTTATTTTTAATTTCTTCAGTTTATTACCAGTTAATGACTGTAAGCTGTGTTGATATCTTCCACACCCAGGCTAGAATCGTTTGTAAAATGTATTACACATTAGTTTCAATTTTTTCCGCGTTATTTTTAGTATAATGAATGCTATTTGTAATTCCTTCAGTTTATTACCAGTTAATGACTGTAAGCTGTGCTAATATCTTCCACAGCCAGGCTAGAAATTTCAAATCTGATGTGCCAGGAAAATTTTATATAAACTTCGGATGTAACGTAAATTTAGGATCTGACATGGCCAGAAAATATCATAATGTGAACTGATATTCCCAGGAAAACTCGCGCTATGTGCTCTCGGGTTTTCCGCCTAAGTAAAAAATCTTTGTCGTAAAAAATCCAGCTCCGATCGTCTGTTCTCTGATGAACATCAGCTGGTTCACTGGTGCACACGAGACAATTAACCGAGTCGACCAAGAGTGAGGATGAATTAGATATGTTCGCCACAAGTTCCAATTTACTATAGAAACCAAAACATAAATATTTATTGCATGTTTCATAATAATATTTAGGACATTGCTGCATCTTTTTCAAAGTGACATGTATACATCATATATAGAATTAATGTACGGTAGCATTGTAGCTGCGACATGGTGCTTGTGATGCGGCACCATACCAAGGTGCGCGAAAGCGATGCGACCGTTATATTATTGCGTGGTTTGGTTCGGAACCTGCCAGCCTCCGTATCGTATTTCTTTATTGTAAGACCTTGCTCTAATTTAGTGAACCACCACATTTCATTCCTTTATTATGAGACCTAACTTTGTTTAATTTTACTTATATTGCTCGTGGAGAGGTTAGGTAGAGTGGTTACATTTGCAGCGACAGTACGTTAAGGTGCCTGTACACAGGGATAGTACTAGCCGCTAGTTCATCCGGCGCTTGAACTGTCCACGCTACTAGCCTCGTGTATAGGGGTTCAGCCGCTTCAGAGGCATGCGCCGGCAAGTGCCCGAGACGCGGCCGAGAGTGACAACGATGTGTTGATATCTTGGCTGGAGAAGTGGCTAGTAGCGCTGATGCAGCCATGGTGAGAGCATCTGTGCCGCTCTTGAGAAGTATCTTGGGTCAAGTGAATCATGGCTTGTTTGAACGATAATGTTTCTAAGAGGAATCCAACATAATGGATTCCAGACGATATTCAATTATTCTTTGAAATATGAATCAAAGTGGAATGTTTGCCATGACGGTTACTCTAACAAAATGAAGAGAGAAACGAGTATTTTGAAACTGGAAGAAGACCTTATTAGTCAGGGTTTAGTTGTTCCCGACGTTGCATTTTTAAAGGTTAGAATAAAGAGTATAAAAACGACGTACAGACTCGAGTTGTTGAAGGT
>NW_025934705.1:0-6329 GCF_000764305.2 Hyalella azteca | reverse complement strand
GTTATAAAGCATTGGAGAACAACGTATTGACCGTTAACTATGTGGAGTAGCAGCTTGTGTGCTGAAGCAGTGTTGGTTTAAAGTTCGTGTGGTGAGATAGGTCAATTGACTACAGCTGCTTAGGTGCCAGGATGACAATATCTATAGCATTTAAATGGTAGATGTTGGCTCCAGGGCTGATTTGAGCGTTAATTTGCTGGTCTACGGCTGCGCACCCGATAAAACTACTAAACCGCGCTTGTTCCACCTTAAGACTGGTTTCTCCTCATTCAAATGCCCAGTTTTGTTTTCTTTTGAGCCCGCGGAAAGCTCTTGATCCGAATCCACGGGTGATTAAAGTCTATGGGTATTTAAAGTTGGTAGGTTAATAACAGCTTATGGTTTATTTGTTATTAAAATTTAAAGTTATTCAAAGCGAACCCCAGGTTTCCTAATCAAAGTTCAAAAGTTACTTAAGAAGTTCCCAGCAAATCCATGCTCAAGCACATCCATGCTTGTTGGTGAATATGCAGGTGAAGTGGGTGAATAACTAGGGCTTGTTGGTGAATATGCAGGTGAAGTGGGTGAATAATTTGAGCTCGTTGGTAAATATGTAGGTGAAGTGGGTGAGTAAGTGTAATCGGGGCTGGAGCTTACTGGTGTATAGCAATTGGAGGAAGTAGTGCTTGTTGGCGCTCGATTAGGTATAAGGCGAAGTCGGCTGAAGACATTTTTTCTGGGACGTTTTATTGCTGGCTTCGGGCTGACTATTTCCCCGTCTTCACAGGTTGGAGAAGTCGGCCGTCGTGCATTTGCGTAGACTGTAAGATGACTATTCTCCCGTTTCCATGACTGTTCACTGGCCCGCCAGCGCTCTGTGGTCGACTGCCTCTCCACCAGCGCCTATGAAAACAAAGCAATTAGAAGTTATAGAAAATACCATGATTAAGGATTTGTATGCCTTTGTCTAGACTGAACTCTCATTAGCGGGCGGGCCTATACGTGTCACTCGTTTTAATCCTGAATGATAAACTGCAACCCTAAGAAACTATTTATTTATAATAGTTTGAACATTTTTCGCGCCCACAAAGAAGAGGAGAGGTCAACCTGCATCATTGCATGTGTGGGTCAACGAAACTCTGAGAATATTTCAGTACGGAAGCGTTTCTATAACAAGGCCCAAACTACACTTTTGATGACTGAGAGCTATTGTCAACGAATTGCTGTCGACGTTATTATAATGTGCTAAGGCAGGGCGCCTCGGGCTGGGGTTTCTCCCGTTTAGGTTTGCCTTCACAGGGGATCAATGCATAATTGATTACCATATCATCAATAGGTTGGGTGTTTTTTTTCTTGCATTTAGGGCAGTTTCTATTCTCTAAACATTTTTGTAAACTTGAAATGCAGGAGAAGCAGAACGTATGGCCGCAAGTTAGGCAGAGCGGCTTGTGGTTGCCGGAGTCGTATTGTTCGTAACAAACTTCGCACTCCAGCACGGCCGTAGCCACGTTGTGGTGTTCATATCTGCTCTCGTTATCCATTCAGTCGATGTCAACTTAGCGAACACTTCGAACAAAACAATCTAGTTGGAATTGGCAAAGAATCTGAGGGGAAAGATTGAATATAAGTAAAATACACCATGCCAATAACAGAATGTAAAACCTGTTCAGTTTATTTTACTATCAGACACCAGTCAATTGTGACTAACAACAACGTTGCAAATTAAAAGTCTGCATTGCATGATAATTGATTGCAGCCAGCTTAATTGTAGTATAGTAGCTAATGAAGCTTACGAGTGATGGTCGCACTTATAATGTCTTTGCTTTGACAACACAATGCTATATGGTCTAACTATATAATAGTAGGATATAATTTATCTCGGCGTTGCATGGGAATTATAATACTCTGATAATAACAAATTCGGTCTCTGATTTTCAAACTATCAAACTAAATAATATTAACACGAAGAATGTCCGTTCAGTCCCATACCTAGTTCCATTTAACTGCCATTTGGGTGTTAGAAATAAATTTGCTCAGTCGTTATTTTATAAGAAAATCACTAATAGCAATAGCTACAAGATAGAAATTTCAAACACATATTCCAGTCTCCGTCTCCACCCTCCCGTTATTCAATGCCTATTAATATATTATTCCTCAGTCAAAAATAGAATGTCAGGTCAATGGTACTAATCCGTATATAGGTATACCTAGCTAATCGCGAATCGCCTAATATGCGTTCCCATACGGCCATAGCCCCAACACATTACGGCAGTGCCATTCAATCCGCCCTCTCACTGCCATTCAATTCAAAACTCTCACTGCCATTCAATGATTTTCAATCCGCCCGCCCAGCGGCCCGGGCTTGGTGGAACTCGCAAGTAATAAATAACCAAGTATACATAGGCATATTATATGAATCTAAAATTCTAGTAAAACTGATAGTCTGATACTAGATCAGGCTTTTAATATTTTAAGATATATATACGCCTTTTTATTATACGGAAGTAACGGAACTGATCAAGTTTTCAGACTGTATCAATCTTGAATAGCTACTATATGAACCACGGACACTATTATCAGTGTTATGACTATATCACAAATTTAGGTAACTCTGCGTAGTGCTTATGATGTTCCTTTATTCCCACATGACCATGCGACAGGTATCCATCAGTAATTCGCTTCTCTATCATCGAATAGCGTACATACGTCGACAAAAATGTTATCAATTGCACGTGCTTTTAGTCAAATCTATATGTATGACACGAGAGACATGCGTTTACTGTGAAATATACGTGTTACTTGTGAGACTCGCGCATGCTTGATGCTTCCATCAGTTCCATGTGTAAGATTGAACATGCGTGTTAGCTGTTAACCACTTGCCATCAAGAAAAATCTTTGACGTAGCAATCATATCACATACAAAATCTCCTCCACTGTGGGGGCGATGAAGTTAAATACACCTTATTTCATAAACACAATTGGAAGTGCAAGTCGCTCTTCGTTCGCGCAATACACACGACCCCATTACAAGCAACGCACGCGCTCCACTGGCCTCAGCCTTGGCGCCCGGTGCCTCAGTCGTTGGCTGATTGGCTCGTTGCTTCTACAAACAAAAACCTCGTTTCATCATCGTTCGAACGAAAATCGAACAACCCTATGTTATATTCGGTAGGATCAATAACGAGAAAACCTTCCATCAAAAAGCTAAAAACTGTTATATTATTGGTGTATTTCAAAATTTTCATACCGAAACGGTGAATTTCTCTCCAAACGAAAATTTAATGTAACTGCCTAGCTCATAACACGTCTCGGACAAATTAACGGCCGGACTTGCGGCCGGTCTCGATGCCGGACTCGCGGTCGGCGTCCAAATTCAGTGAGCAAGGAATATCTCCCTAAGTAATGAACNGCCTTTGTCTTCAATCAGCCCACATCAAACTGATTTCACTAGCAGTGTATATTTTTAGGCAGTTGGAAAAACATTCATGACATTAATCGCTTATCTCAACTGCAGATTATTTTATGTTCATTCTTGTCAAAATGATGACTAATTTAGCAATTATAGACAAGTCATACCAGACATAAAACAAATAATTCACAGGCTGCGGATCTGTTTATTAACTTCATCTGGACGGCGTGAATTTCCCATTTGCGCCTAATAAAAAACGATATCGAGGTATTCACTTAGTTTTGAAATCACTCAAATAGTGGAATTTTTATTATTGTTTAAGTAATGTACGCTTTATTGAACGGTGAGATATTAGTCGAGGCAACGTTTCTCTCTTTTTCAGTTTTTGCTTTGTAAGCTGCAAATGCCAAACTCTTGTTGTTGAGGAGTGAGGACAGGTAGTTAGTCTCGCTCTGCCTCTCAACTCCGGCACTACCCGTAGCCACCTCTCCGCTCGGCTCTCGGACAATTTTCTGGCTGGAATTGTGGCCGACTGGCCGGCTCGCGGCCGATCTCGAAGATTCAGAGAACATGAAAAATATTCCCAACTATAGAATAACGTAGCTGCTCTCCTTTTCACTAATTATGCACCGAGCCATACGGTCGCATGCACTGAAGCAGAAAAACAACTGAACACACGCCTACAGTTCAGTTCTTCTTGGTTTGCTGCTGATACATATTTATGGCACATGAGAAAATTATTGCTAGTCCAACTTTGATCTTAATTCAAAACCGTACAGAAATGTTCTTGAAAATCTGAAACATGGGTCGTGTGTGAAATTGTTTCGAAGACATCACACACAGGGCTACGGATTCAATTTAGGTATATGAAGTATTCCAGGGTTTACCAAGAACTTTATTACTTCAGTTTCTGTTTGTCTTTCAGCTTCAATAATTGAGTCGAATCATCATATGATGATCATATAAGCAAAATTTTTAACAAACGGTGCACCAAGTGCCCACACTAGGATATTTAATCAACTCTTCATGCTGGAAACGCGTGTCCTTTGTAAACTTGTTGAACATGGCCATACGGAGAAAATTCAACAAGTTTCATTTAACACTCTTGAATGTGAAAGATCAAAATTTTATCCTAAACACTAGCGCTACATATGTAGCGATATATTTTAATTTGCATCACTATAAATGCCATTAAAAATTATTATGAGGCTCATTGTTTCAGTGCATTTTACGGTTCAACTTACGTGAGTTAATTTTTCAAAATCTTGTTACCTGAGGGTAAAGAATGACGTACCCAGATCTCATCAGAGCTGGAACAGTGGGGCTCAACGTTGGGGGTATAGCACTCACTTGTAAACGTTTCAGAGTTGCTGTGGGGGGTGCTTGTCTTTTCTTCATTAGGGTCATCGAATGCATATAAGGACGCGTTGACGAGATTAAATCCTATTATAGATGAGATGGAATACTACAGTAATTGAAGTACGCTGTAAGTTACAGTTCGATGAATTGNGGTTCTTTTATCGCTCAGGCAAAGATGTCGAGCTGCGTCGCGAACCGATAAATTTTGATATTAATCGAGAGACAAGTCTTTCTCAAACAGTAACATGAATGCATCATATCAAAATTCGCCATCTCAAAATCTCAAGAATCAGGCAATTGGTTTTCGAATATCATCTGATCCATCTTCGCTCGACCATAGATTAGAGGAGAACAGTACTCACACTTGACCACTGCAAGATGGCACCAACAGAAATCCTAGGCTAATGCCAGTTGTGCAAGACCCCAAGCCGTTTGCAAGATTTCATCAACGCGGAGATCCCATGCAGGCTGAAGCTTGTTGTGCAAGACCATCGTCCACCGCAAGATGGCACCAACAAAGGCACCGAATTGTGGATAGCTCTCGCAGGCACCACTGTCGTTTTAAATTAATTTATAGTGATGGTTGTTGATACGGAATTTCAGAAGTATTTGTATAATATGAAGTTGAACACATAGATTCCGACTTTACGCGTTTATTGACTTAATAGTTTATGATATAATTTGTCTTCTTATTAGGCTAACTAAAACTTAAACGTTTGGAAAGCTTGTATCATGAGAAGTTAGGTAATCGATTTTGTACTTGGGTTAGATAATTGAAATATTTTCGTTAAAAATTATTTTGCCTGGATGCATAACTCGTAACTGGCTTAGTTCGGAATTCATTTTATGACGTGCTTATTTTAATCTAGCGTGCATGATTACATTCTCTTCCTAATGTTATTATCGCTGAGGTGTCGTGTTCATGCTAAAAATAAGGTAACGCCCGTAACGGTTACCAGATCAAAAGAGAACTCCGAAGGATTTTACATATTCTGATTTTGCTTTTCTACTTAAATTTTAATCGTTAACTTTGATATGCTCATTATCATGGCTTACGAGTTGATGGGTGCCTCATGTTGGTTGAACATTTTTTGTGTTCTCCATTAATGAATTGGTGAATTCTTTCATTAACTCACACCATACTATTAAATTAGTATGATTTTTATTGGTCTCCGATTTTATGTCCGATTCTCATCATGAAGTTATCTGTGTATTGATAAATATAAAAGATTTTTTAAAAAACTTCCTTAGACAGAAACTTGTTTCGCTGGCAATCTCTCCGATTTTGGAGCAATACAACTTTAGAATTTTCGTTTCATCTAATTGTGTTTGTTGAGGCCTATATACTTCCTTACAAGCATTTTTCATTTTCTCGAAGCTAAATCGTTGCTCGTTTCCGTTCAAATGACTCAAGTCTATATTTTCATTGAGACAGCATTATCGTTCAAGGAGGCATTGAGGTTCTGATTAATGATGAACGTATCATATAGTTTGCTTAACATCGTTTTTGACGTACATTAATCACCTAGAATGTTGCTATTTCTCTAACCTGCGTCAGTTTGTCATAAACTTCAGTTTAATG
>NW_025934704.1:0-418 GCF_000764305.2 Hyalella azteca | reverse complement strand
AGGAACTAATTAGCTGGTGAGCTCTTTATATATAGTGTCTACTTGAGTTGTGCTGCAGTTACGTGTTTAGTCTCATCTTAAAGCTGACATTCTGGTCTATCCAATGGTACCACTACCATCTCTGTACGTCGATTTTTACGTACACGACACTTCACTGTTTTATAACAGTGGTCACCACTTAGTGAAATTACGAAAGAGAATATATATGATAATATACCCTGTAAAAAATAAACCGTCCAAGTAGCCGAGTCTTGATTCTCCAGTCAGATGATACTCGCGACAAAAGGTTTTGCAATATTGCAGTTTAATTTACATAATCAACAATCTCAACGCTAAGGGCGTCACAGTCACGAAGAAATATGATGCATGAAATACTACACCACAGAGCCAAGAGTAATCCAGCTCCCATGCAGCAAGG
>NW_025934703.1:0-260 GCF_000764305.2 Hyalella azteca | reverse complement strand
TGCGTTCCCGAATCGGCGGCAGGCAACATCAGGCCTATTCTTCAGCGCCGACGTCACTATGCTATGTTAAATTCCTGGCCGAAGCGTCGTTGTGGTATTGAACGCGAGGAAATATCCCACCCAGAAGCTTCAGGTCTGTCAGGGCTTCAGGTCAGGTCAGGTCAGGCATATGGGAGCTTCAGGTCAGGTCAGGGCTCCCATAGACAAGATGGCATTTACGGTTATTCCACAGAATAATATTTTCTGCACTATAAATATAT
>NW_025934702.1:0-698 GCF_000764305.2 Hyalella azteca | reverse complement strand
CTCGTCTTGCCGCCACATCATCCGTATATTGATACCCGTATATTGTATTAGTTGTAAATAAATACATATAATTACATTAAATGAATAAATTGAAAAGAAAATACCACAGTTGAATAGATAAAAAAATATTACTCCTTCAGATAAAGTCTGAAATCATGATAAATCTTTCAGATAAGCAGCGTATGCATTTGCTGTTCTGGTTGTGAAACATAATTACTGCTTGATTCCAGCCATGACAATTTTAAAGGCCATTCGCAGTTGCAGTTTAAAACACTTCAAAGTGTTTCATTTTTTATTGACATTAGCATAAAAATAATCTTTGGATGTGAACAAAAATGTGTAAATCGGTCTGAATTACGTCGAAATCATACACAAGGTCCTACATTTTTGCTTTTATATCAGAAAAATTGCATGAAAATTAAGCACAAAATTATCATCGACTAATTAGCAGAGCCTAACACTGACATGAAGATTCAATACCGAATGTAAAACGCGTTTTATCAACAAACTAAAATATTATGAAATACTCTATATTTGCGGCACCAGCGCGCGTGGTGGATGATGTTTACTTGGATCACATCGCTCTTTAGCATCGCTACTTAGCATCGCTTTTTAGCATCGCTCCTTAACATCCCTCGTTAGCATCGCTCTTTAGCATCGCTCATTAGCATCGCTCATTAGCATCGCTCTTTAGCATC
>NW_025934701.1:0-443 GCF_000764305.2 Hyalella azteca | reverse complement strand
GAAAAAGAGCTTTAAGAAAAATATTAAGAGATAAAAATTTTAATTTTTGCTAAGAAATGACGCGGGAGCTCAAAGTTCTGTTCGGTTTTGATCACTATTTATTTCAGTGACATACTGTATGGTAATGAAAAAAATTAATTCTGTTTATCTCTTATTTGGATAAAAGCGTCACCGGTTTGATAGATGGTCCAAACGCTCAGGGCGATTGCACGAGGAAGATAAAAATGTCATGAGTTGTAAGAAGCAACCGCATAAATCAAAGTGAAAGTGCACAAAAAGTTTTAAAATGTTTTTACACAAACTCGGATTCCCTTTTGAACAAAAAAAGTGAACTGTTAACTGTGATCTCAAACGAGTGTATAGACATTATTTGTATTACAGAAACACTCCCTAAAAATCACGGGGGAAAAATTGTACCTGTTGAATTTCAGCTGCCAGGTTTT
>NW_025934700.1:0-396 GCF_000764305.2 Hyalella azteca | reverse complement strand
GAAAAAAGAAAGAGAAGAAAAAGCGAAATTAGATAACAAGGAAAAAAGAAGATGACATTTTCAGTGAATGGAACCTGCGCATTCACGTCGAACATCGCGTTTACGCAGACCCGAATAATACTCATTCTTTTAAACATTATCCGTTATATAACGAGTTACTAATGCTGTCAAAACCTTTACCTTGCTGTCATTTTGCCCTTAACCCTCACATGTCCTGCCTTTAACCTTGCCTTTAACCCTGCCCTTAACCCTCACATGCCTTGCCCTTAACCCTTATCCCTCACATGTTCTGCCCTTAACTCTCACATGTTCTGCCCTTAACCCTCACATGTTCTGCCGTTAACCCTGCCCTTAGCCCTCACATGTTCTGCCCTTAACCCTCACATGTTCTGCCCT
>NW_025934699.1:0-1154 GCF_000764305.2 Hyalella azteca | reverse complement strand
ATATGTGAGAAGAAGTAGAGAGGCGCTCCTCGTACACAACAAGCATCGTCTGAAAAACAAGCCGGACGACTCGCGTGAACAAGAAACATTTCATCAGCTAATGAATTCTTCTGTTCAGTATTAAAAAATGAGTGTGATCCTCAGTCATTCCAAGTTCCACCATTTGACGGTAACGATGCACCCGACACAATTTTTGACGATTGCTCCTAACAATTTACTGATGAAAAGTACAAATTCAGCGCAGAGAAATTGATTTCTAATCGAGGCTATTGTCAATGATTCAAACTTGCATTGAAGACTGTGTATGTAATTATAATTAATTATAATAATTGAGTATGTATAATTATAATTTTATAATTTTAATTATACAAATAATTGTATGTAATTGAGACGTAATATTTACTTGACCTGATAGGGATAGATGACATGAGTCAGCAACTGCAGGACACGTGATAGATCTCGTGATCAAGACCTTAGTAGTGGGCGGAAGCGAAGCCTATAAAAGGGCTAGCAACCTTAAGCAAGGCCCCCGCAGTAGTGAAAAGCGCTCCGCGATGTAACGTGTCGGTAGAGTTCTCCGACCTTACGATCGACGCCTTAGCTTATACCTCTGTATAGTAATGTATAACCACCCCGTATACAAGAGATGTTTTCAGACACATGAGTCTTACTTATCCTTCACGACCTTAGTCCCGTAACTAGATCCTCAGGTAGAGCTTAATATAATGAGGACGGACACCACCGTCACTCAGCGTTGCCATGAAACGGCGAGGACACTTTCTGCTTTTTAAATAAACAATTTTCAATATCAGTTGAAAACGGATGGTTCAGCTTACGGTTAAATAATCGAAAATATTCTTACCAATTTGCTTTGGTAAAGTAAGTACCCAGAGCCTGTAGTTGCTGTCGAAACGGACGCCGATTTTATGTGTCCTCGCTCCAGTTGCCCCTGCTGGAGTTTGGGAGCCGTAAATCTACCTTTAACACAAAGTCCGAAATAGGTTGTCAAAAAATATTCAATTTTTATGCTTAGAATAATTTATTTTGCCCACTTATTTGAACGCGTTCGTGATCCTCATCAGTCGCCGCTTTTCATTCAATTTTTTGCTCATACGATTTTCTTGATGGAGTCGAAATCAACTTATGGTTCATTG
>NW_025934698.1:0-645 GCF_000764305.2 Hyalella azteca | reverse complement strand
CATGATAAAAATAATTGTGTGAAATAATTGCCCCACTCGGATTTTGGCTTGGAATATTTCTTTGCAATGATAGTTCTCCATAAATTTTACAACGAGTAACCATAACATTTTGAGATCTTATGATTACAGACGGATTATTGCCGATAGTTAGTCCGCTCAAGATAGTGCCATCTCCCGCTTCAATAGTTATTGCATCTACGTTTGAACTGCGACCCTCCCAAGGTTGAACTATTGTAGTATTGTCTGTATGAAAATAGCCATTTCCAATTATTCGCAAAGTCTTGGTACAAGTCAAACCACCATAAGTTAAACCGTTATAAGAAGGTTCAACATATATAATATCATTGGCAGCAGCAGCATCGTGAGCAGCTTGTATAGTGCGATACATATTTAGCCCAAGTGGTACATTGGGGTCGTTATTACAACGGCGGATGGTTTGGGCAAACGAAGCAAAAGCCAATAGGCTTAGAATTGAGAAGGTAAAAAGTGATTTTTTCATTTTGATATATTATTTGAATAGTTCAATTTTATAGTATAAATTTTAGACCCCAATAGTCTTTGTCAAAAGAGACCCATGTATCCATCCATAGTTTACTTTTTCATCCGCAGTAGGCTTTTCAAGAACATATACGAAGAACCAACCGA
>NW_025934697.1:0-10165 GCF_000764305.2 Hyalella azteca | reverse complement strand
GCAAAGGAGAAGGGCCGGCCTCAACGTCTGAGTCGGACATGGACGCGCCCCCACCCCTACGCCGCTTATGGCGCCGCATCATAGTAATTAGGAGCTCGAGCTCTGAGGCTCAACTTCTCCTCCACTCACACGTGACTTACCTATTTATAATACTGATAAATATATGTGAGATACGATTTCGGCTTATATCTAGGTGGACACAAATCTATCTAGTCGATTGTTCAATGTTCACAGGCACACGTCCGTAATCGACCGCAGCTCGAACCGGAATCAACTCCACCAGCGAGTTTGTTATACAAGTCACCTGGGTGTTAGATTTTAACTGCTATTTCCTAAAATGCGGGCACAACCCATGCATGGCACATTTTTTTAAGCGAAAGTCAGTTTACTACCATTACTTATTGAATGAGTTATTCGAAAGACCCAATGTGTTATTTTATTTTTATGCTGAATATTATTTCCGAATAAGAATCAGCCAATTATACTTTTTAACGGGAAGCCCATGAGCGATTATAACACTATGGCATGTATATAATTTTTGCATTTGATATATCAAAGCAGAATTTTTCTCAAATTTTAGCAATATGCGTTCTGATGGAACTGAATATTTATTTCAGGTTTAGTTTTGTTGCAGAGCAAGATTAGATGAGATTTTCACTGAGAGAAATGTAGAGGCCGTTGTATCTATAAGAAATAAATATATAAATATATGGCTAAAGACAAAGTAAATGAAAAGAAGATGATTCAACAATAAAACTGGATTGATCCGTGTTCGATTATCAAAAATTGCTTAGACCTTCCATCTTGCCCAGACCTTGCGGAAGGTATATAAGCCTCAAGAGCAACTCGGTCCTCCACTTGCTGCATTACGAGGGTCACGAGAAGGCTTACTTGTGAACGCGCGCTCACTTACTTATTCAAGACGTATTCTGCGTCTGTTACTTCATTGACTCAACTCGGACTTCTGCGTTTCAGTAATCATGGTAAGTGTGTATATATATACTTACATTAAATATTTGCTTCTTTCTCGAAACCATCATTTTATTAAGGTAATCCGATTTGATGACAACTTTCGTGCCTGACTCACAGTGTTGGCATGACTCGGTGAGCCGATGTCATTATCATATCTGACGCCTGAAGGAATGTATCCATTGATGACCTGATTATTAAATCAATAGACTCATCAAAAATTTTCAAAAGGTGTAAGAAACCGTGTTTATGTAATGGTGAAATTTTCGATCGTCAAATCACTCACCGAGACATTTTTTCTCGCGAGGAACTACCTATACCTCGTTATGATCTTCAATCACCGTTTCATGGGCAGCTGCAAGTTGCAAAAAATATTTATTTGTTGCACATGCTAGTGTATTATCTCACATAATTAGTTTATGAACATGAGTTTACATCATTTTCTTCTGTCAAACTTTTAAAAACCTATATTCGTGCAGGTAGAGGGCGGGATAAGAATACCGATTGTGTTTTGTCGTTTGCTTGGGATATTGATTGACTACCTGCCTAGGCGTCGTGGGAACAGGGCGCGGAGCTGCCCTTGAGCTCTGCATGCATACTTCAGCGCTCTAGATGTCACGAGTTTTTTTTTTACCTTTCTAAACGAAGTTACGAACCCACTGAATTAACACGAATAGGTAATCATTTTTTAGTTTTCTGACTTATTCTTGCAGGGTGAATTCTGTTTTATAAATATATACTGTAAATTTTGCCAACTATGTAGCCACAGTTTTAATTCAATTAACAATGAGCGTGTAAACGTAAATTACGTTATCATACGAGAGAATGACCACAATTTAGCTACTTTAGTCCCGAACTTCGTTCATGTAACGACTCTCTGACGAATGTTAGGCCTATCCAACACAGCAATGACTCTGTCCTTACTAAGGCTTCTTCCTCTCTGACGCATGCTGCTTCGGTTAACGATGTTTTGATGACGTTGCAAATAATGTATCTGGTGCTATGAGCTCCTGAAACTTAAACAATTAATGACCATCTCAAACTAAATTCACTGTGTCATTCTGGGAGTGGGACCTCTTGGAACGTTTCGAATTAGATGCAACTCGAAACAATTATTTAAAGATTTTCGATTTCCGTCATCATCACTTTTAAATTTATCACTGTTGTTTGTTTTACTAGGCAATAATTATAATTACTGCCACATTCGTCGCCACTGCGGTTGACCCACAGATCTTCTCTGAACGCAACAGAATTTGATTAATTTTTTAGTTATATAATTCTTTTTTTATGTTGGGCTGTTTGAATCCTGCAACAAAATGACACAATCCTTTCAAATATTTGAAGGATATTTTCATTCAATTTTTCGCATGATCTTGTTGCGATCATAGCTTCTGGCGACCGGGGAACATGATGGAGACTCGCGTGTTTTCAAATATCAATAAACTTTAGCGCGCAATATATTGCAAGAGGAACAATGGTCTGGATGATTAATATGTAAATTGAATTGTGATTACCACGTAGAGCAAATTATTTATAAATGAAAATAACCCGCCTGGTATACGGTGCATGGATTCAACATTCAGGGCAGAAGCTCGACAGGTAATATCGAGCGAACAAAAAGAGCTTCCAACGACTGAGTCACCATCAGACTTCAGTCACGCAAGCTTGCACAGCGCAGTTGCCAGATGTTGCCATCACTTGCTGAGTGCTTTAACCGGATGTGTTATAGCGGTACTAACGCTGGCTCGCTGCTTCGACGGCTGACAAATATATTTTTCGATGACCTCCTCCAACAGGAGTAATTTTAATATTTTTTTATATAAGATCAGTTAAAATAATAGGTTATAGCGCTCATATTTATTAACTTTGTCTGATTTCGGAAATACGTTAGCATTTGTGTCATGATTAAAGTAAACCGAAAATTTTTATTGAACGATTAAATTAATATATCTAATCGTTAATTGTGCTAAATCCATGTTTGCTTATAACCGTTTTACGCGAAATATGTGCCAGTAATTTGTTAAACGTAGAAAAGATTTCTTATAGAATACGAAACTACAAGCTATGTACATAATCGACTAGCATACCTATTCCTATGTATGTAATCTCTATACTATGACTGAAATTTCGGCGTGATGCCACCAGCCCGTTTACCTGCATTTTACAAGCACATCGTCTATCCCGAAATGTCTAACGTTCGTTTTTCTTCATTGGCTTTCCCTAGTAACAATCCTCAATTGGGAAGGTAAATTAGAAGTTGTTCACGGGAGACTTTCTAAATGCAAGTGAGCTGTTGAACCTGCGAGGGTGGGGGAGGGGGGTAATTACAGTAAGGATGACGTCATCAGAGGCCTGTGCGGGGGTGCAGTCCTTACCTCCTCCCCGTGTGGAGCATTCAGGAATGCGCAGGTGCGGGGTGCGGGGACTGCTGGAAAGATGAATTTTAGTTTATTTTCTAAAATATTTTCTAAATATCATTTCCCTTTAAATATGCGGGCCGTGTTGCATGGTGCATTCTCTTTCTCTTAAGTTTGACATCAGTCCAATGTTTCTCAATTCTTTCCCTTGTTTTATATACGCTTTTGCTACAGAATCGAATTGACGCTTTGTGCCTGTGTGACTTCACCGTTGAAAAATCCGAGTGCAAATTCATTCTAAAATCATAATATCGTTACTTTTCCTATGTATCAATATATGTTTATATCATACTAAATATTCACGAAAAAAGGCTATACGAGCGTACTATGCATCGGTGACTTCAACGTCGTACCTTCGATGTCAACGTCCTGCCGTCGCTTGGCTGTTATTCCTTGAGTCTTCGACTCCAGCTGTTTTGCGGTCATCTGCGTTCCGCGAAAATTCCCGTCTGCTTACTGAACAATAACTCTTCGTACTCTGCTGAGGAAATAGCAACATATGTTGCGAAGGAACCTACGTGCAACCACACTCTTTTTAGACAGATACAATTTCTGAGGAGATCCAAACGGTGAAGGAAAATTTACCGGAAATTTGAATTGGTTTAGGATTCATTAATCGCATGAGCGTCTCTCTGATCGGCTCATTTTCTGAGTTCATATGCTAGGAATTTCGATATCGTTTATAATTCATCCCTGCTTGATTTGATTAAAATGTAACTGAAGCAGCAACTAACATTAATTAATTTTTTTGTAATACGACTCGCAGTTGCAGCGCCTGGTATCAACTGACGTTAAAAATTACGCATTTACTGCAAGAAATGCAATTAATGCCAGTTTGGGCGGCCTACTCGTAAATCGAGCATAATCATTTTGGCTCTATGTTGAAAATATATTCATGTACGACAACAAGTTTTCTGCACACAAAAAAGATATAAGGAGAACATTAGTCAGAGTGAGGAGTGGAAGTCGCTAATATTACATACGGTGCCGACTGTTCTGCCTCACAGTGCCATTCACTTGCGAGCGGAAAAATACATCGCGTTTATAGTGATCGTGTTGAGAATTTGCAACAGGGGTTAACATTAGACAGACCATAAATTACTGATAATTGAATATTTTCGCTAAATGTTTTGACATTACGTCTCTCCAGACCTCTGCTTCGAGCATTTATTTCTTACGAGTCCTTTTTAAATTTCAGTGGAAACTGAGCAGTTCATAGCATCTCATTCTTTCACAGAGAATTCCCAACCTAGAGTTTCTATGCCACTTAAATTAATAGGATCTGACTCTGCTACCGGAATACCAGAATAATTTTAAAGCTAGAAATAATAACTTTTCTATGAAGAAAACGAGGAAATACGACATGGTGTCTTCCATAACAAACCCTATCATCATGAAGCAAATCAAGACTAATTATCCAAAAAACTGCAGCGGAGCTCTAACTACGTCGATATAAATTCACGAGAAACGAGAGTCGTGCCCGACCACCGTCAAAGAGACAAGTAACATTGCAGGGATGAGATTAGACTGATAGTGACGAGTTCAGCAGACTAATAACGGGTTAGGATGATGTCCCGCCAAGCCCACAAAACATGTAAGCGCTGCTACGCCCCGATACCAAGAGTAAGTTATCGCCGTGCGTAGCGAAGAAGACGGATTAATAACCTTTTCTTCTTTGAAAAAGCAGGTTCCCAAGTCAAATCCTGATATGGAAGTAAGAAAGTTTGTCATGACAGGTTGAAGTCATATTATAGGTGAAATGCAGAACTAAACTCGCAAATTTTTTATTAACGCAGCGAAAGTCAATTTGTTACCATCTTCAAACCTTAACAAGTAAAGTAATCTTGATAGTTTTTCTTGTAAGCGTGGTGTTAGATTTCGCTGTCAAATATGATTTCAATTTTTTGTGAAAATTTGGAGAACCTTTTCAGTTGTTCCTCCCATAAACATGTTCAATATGTTCATTCGATACCGATTCGAATTTTCGTTCAAAAAACTCATCTTTTCGTTAGCTCTGTAAGTGAAATTGCCTCCAGACAAGCTACAGTATTTCGTAGTTGAGAAGTTATCTTGAATTCGGATCGACACAAACTATCCAGATCAACACATTAACGAAACCCAGCTTTAACATGTATAAACGCTTGTCAGTCACTGTTTTGCCATGACTTTTGATATCTTCAATAGGCCTAGCCTTAATATTATTTTAATAATTTTTTAGCTCCCACAAGTACATTTTATTATATCCGTTTTGAAACATTCATTAAACTATCATACGATGGTAATACGCTTTACTGACATTCGATTTCGTAATAATAAATGGGGCACTTGCTTTAAAGCTCATTAAATTAAATCCAGCTTTATTCCCAATAGTTGGCCTACAGTTGTTGCATAACTAAAAAGAAACATTGTAGATTTCAATCATGTCTTCCCTAAATTTGAGTGAACTTCTCGAATCTCCCTAATAACTGTGTTCTTTTTCAGCGTGAATGCATCTCGATCCACGTTGGCCAGGCTGGAGTGCAGATGGGCAATGCCTGCTGGGAGCTGTACTGCCTCGAGCACGGCATCCAGCCCGATGGCCAGATGCCCTCTGACAAAACCATCGGTGGAGGCGATGATTCCTTCAACACTTTCTTCTTCGAGACTGGCACGGGAAAACACGTGCCCCGAGCCATCTTCGTTGACCTGGAACCGTCTGTTATAGGTGGCTTTATGATCCATTCTTATTTTGATTGTTACTGTCTTTCAAGTTAACCGGAATTCGCTTGAAATTGATAACTTCAGAGGTGCCGCTGAATTTTACGCGATATCATATGTTTGACAGAGATAGAGAGAGAGTAAATAATTCAATTAAAGACAGAAAATAAGGATGGATGGAAAATAAGGATGAAAGAGTTTTGAATATTGATTTGAGTACTTTGACCGATTCGTCATTTATTTTACAGATGAGGTCCGGACTGGAGTCTACCGACAACTTTTCCATCCAGAACAATTGATCACTGGGAAAGAAGATGCTGCTAACAACTATGCACGAGGTCACTATACCATCGGGAAGGAAATCGTTGAAATTGTTTTAGATCGCATTCGTAAAACCGCCGACAACTGCACTGGCCTTCAAGGTTTCTTGGTCTTTCACTCGTTTGGTGGCGGCACTGGTTCCGGTTTCACTTCCCTCTTGATGGAGAGGCTTTCGGTCGACTACGGCAAGAAAAGCAAACTTGAATTTGCCATCTACCCTGCCCCTCAAGTCGCCACTGCCGTCGTCGAACCTTACAACTCGATCCTGACCACACACACTACTCTGGAACATTCTGACTGCGCCTTCATGGTTGACAACGAAGCAATTTACGATATTTGCCGCCGTAACCTCGATATCGAGCGACCCACTTATACTAATCTGAATCGCATGATCGGTCAGATCGTCTCGTCCATTACCGCTTCCTTGAGGTTCGATGGCGCCCTCAACGTCGACCTGACTGAGTTCCAAACGAACTTGGTCCCTTACCCGCGTATTCACTTCCCATTGGTGACATACGCGCCAGTCATCTCTGCCGAGAAAGCCTACCACGAGCAGATTTCAGTGGCCGAGATCACAAACGCTTGTTTTGAGCCCGCCAACCAGATGGTGAAGTGCGACCCGCGTCATGGAAAGTACATGGCGTGTTGCCTGCTTTTCCGAGGTGACGTCGTGCCCAAGGATGTCAACGCTGCCATCGCTACCATCAAGACCAAGCGGAGCATCCAGTTTGTGGACTGGTGCCCCACGGGCTTCAAGGTGGGCATCAACTACCAGCCACCCACCGTAGTTCCTGGCGGTGACCTGGCTAAGGTGTCTCGTGCCGTGTGCATGCTTAGCAACACCACGGCCATCGCTGAAGCCTGGGCTCGTCTGGACCACAAGTTCGACCTGATGTACGCCAAGCGCGCCTTCGTGCACTGGTACGTGGGCGAGGGCATGGAGGAGGGCGAGTTCACCGAGGCCAGGGAGGACTTGGCCGCCCTCGAGAAGGACTACGAGGAGGTCGGCGTCGACTCCGCTGAGGATATCATTGGAGAAGGAGAAGAGTATTAATTGACTCATAAATCCTACCACCGGCGTCATGGTATTTTTACCTGCATATCACGAGCATTAAAACATATCACCTGATCCATTTGTTTCTACTCCCCTCCAGTTTTTACCATTTATATTTTCTCGCAATAATTATGTATTAGTCAAGGGACGGATGAACGGCTGTGACAAATGCGGCTCTCAAGTAAAAAAGTCCAATACCAAAAAAGTCTTAAATCAAGTTTTTGGACTTAATTAAAAGTCCAAAAAGCCTAATAACAAACCAAAAACTTGATTGAGAGAGATATATACGTATAGAGTCAATGTCGCAACAAGTAAAGTTACTAAGAATTGAAAAAAACGCTATGTAGATTCACCTGCTCTTTATTAAAAACATTTCGGAAACCAGCTCTAGTATCAGTTTAAACACTTTTATATAAAGCAATTACAATCAGCTGTGAGATTCAAAATGTACACGAAAAAGATTAAAATTTTCTGATATGCCTTTCATTCGCCGAAAAATTGATCATCTTTTTTTACTATCGATTTTAGTTTTCAGATGAAATTCCATGAATTATTATTGCCCAGATTCATTTTCGATATGAATTCTAATCGATCAACAAGAAATTTTAATTTAAAAAATGTATACGTTAAATTCCTACCTCCCTTAAACATCAAAAGACACAAAACGAAAGGCTCTTAGAAAACAATTGGCTGGAATATATAACTGGAACGACAACTGTTACTGCAGTACATGGTTCCCAGACATAGGGCATGTCACAAAATTTGAGGTTGCGGTGGAGACTTAATTGCTAGTTAGGTGAGGCAATCAGGAAGAATGTTCAAATAGCATGCCTACTTTATTTACGCCTTGGCAGAAATCTGGCTGGGATGAGCTTTGACATCACAAGTCTTTACCAAAATAATAAAAAATAATCACTTATTTACTGTCCTTTATTTATCCTAGGACAACTGTTGAAATCTATCAACAATCTAGATATGCTGGCTGCATGTTTTCCCTGCATTTATATACTCGTAATAGTGTTCGAATCCAGGCTGCATTCCTCTCGCTGGATACAATCTATGCCAAAGACATATGCAAAATATGAGACTTTCTTCTAAGTTACTAAATTGGACGTCAATTATTTGATATTTCTTTTCTTCTTGACTAATTGTTGGTGGTCAAGTGACGCTTGACGCGCCGCGTCAACTTCACAAGCAACGATTCAGAAAAGCGTCACGGCGCAAGACACGCGTTAACCATTGGCACCAAGAATTCTCTACCGTAGATGGTTCTGATGGAAGGAGTCTGAAAAAAATACGGTGCTTGAGGTTGCGTCTTCGTTCATTCCCATCAAGAATCAGTGCAACGATAATGTGATGAACGGCCAGTTTCTAATTATTTTAGGTATAATTATAATCATAAGAATTATTTATACTTAGAAGCGAATTGCAGAATGCAGTATCCTGAATTATATGCAATTATGGTCTGTGGATCCACGTTAAAACCTTTACTAGAGTTCGGTCGAGGACAAACCTTTGTGAAAGTATTTTTTGTATGCTGGCTACAATTATAATACGCACAAATTTTTCCCCTGCTAGGAGCAAATTTAATTAAATGACATCTGACTTTAAGAGACGCTGTAGCTTTCACGTTACAAGCTGAGTAGATTTAAAATAATGGGAGTGCAGCCGTGGGTAACAAAATTGACTCGTAAACAGGCCCTGGGCCCAACGCCAACCATCAGTATGCAATATCTACACATAGCCTCAGATCAATGAGCTGTGGGTAACTCCGGCTAACAGTAAATCCGCTTTGAACAACACAGCCACTGCTTCACAGATAAGAGGGAAGTGAAACCGGAACCAGTGCCGCCACCGAACGAATGGAAGATAAGGAAACCTTGAAGACCAGTGCAGTTGTCGGCGGTTTTACGAATACGATCAAGGACAATATCGACGATTTCCTTGCCGATGGTGTAGTGGCCTCGTGCGTAGTTGTTAGCAGCATCCTCTTTGCCAGTGATGAGTTGCTCGGGGTGGAACATCTGACGGTAAACACCGGTACGAACCTCGTCTGTGCAAAAGGAGATAACCGAAAATTATTGACAGGACAACGGCCATTTTTGTCGGATAACCTTTAACACAGCATGGGGAATCAACGTAAGACACGACGGCACAGAGCATCATTTATGCACGGCTTTAAACAGCCGCCGGCCTAAGCAGGAACTTTAATTTCACTTGTTAAAACTAAACCAATTGCTGCATTTGTAGTTACTACAGCGTGCGTCGACCATTACGTTCTAGTAAGCTAGACTACTTCACAATTTCGATGCAGCAAATTTAATAGTTAACCATGTCAATTTATTCCAATAGCTTAATGATATCGCATATAAGACAGTATAATAATGAACAACTGTATAGTCATTATGACGTCAACTGTATCGTTATCACAATGACGCCAACTGTAACTTTGTAACTTACCTATTACAGAAGGCTCGAGATCAACGAAGACAGCCCTCGGAACGTGCTTGCCAGAGCCAGTTTCCGAGAAGAAAGTGTTGAAGGAATCATCGCCTCCACCGATGGTTTTGTCAGAGGGCATCTGGCCATCGGGCTGGATGCCGTGCTCGAGACAGTACAGCTCCCAGCAGGCATTGCCCATCTGCACTCCAGCCTGGCCAACGTGGATCGAGATGCACTCACGCTGAAAAAGAACACGATATGTTAG
>NW_025934696.1:0-18335 GCF_000764305.2 Hyalella azteca | reverse complement strand
ACGTGGTCACATCGTAGCGCCACCAAATATTGCGTGTAAATGCAGACTGAAAAATGAAACGACATTCTAAGACAAATAAAATTTGGCATTGCATCAGCAGCTTAAAGGTGAAAAAATCATGGAAAAAGACGAGTAGTTGGAGACTAGTTGAGTATAGACTGGCAGATGAAGAAACTGCGGTAACAATCATCATGAACGATGTTAGGTGCGGTACTTAATTTAGATACTATCAAAGACCATATAAGCGAACTCGAGAGACTCGGAAATACGCGTAATCAGACAATAAAGACGACATACAAAATCTCAAGTCACGCTTTTGACATTAACGAGAATTCAGCGGTAAACAGCACTAAAGGCCGCTATATTAAGATCCATCGTTCATAGTTCGATTAGATGTTTTATGTTTTCAGATATTTTTATATTTTTCGCCAATATTTTTTATTTTGGGAATTTTGAAGCAGACAGGGAAATTTATCTCGAGCTAACCTTTCAAAATCCGCATTGAAGTAAACTTAATAAAGTTCCACTGAGGCTTAATTGAAGATGACCTGAAGAAAATGTTCGTGCAATAACTTGAATAATTTGAACACTTTCATAATACGAATAAAGCAATGACATTATTGATACATAACATCTATACACACTTCACGTCATCCTAATTTTCAGAATACGTGGAAAGTTCTCAGCCTTGTTTTCAGTAGCTTTTAAATTCATCAACAATATTTCAAAGCAACATATCTATTATTTTTTGCATTAAAAATCTATGAATAACGAAAGAAAACACTTTTAAAATGCTGGTCAGAAAACCGATCATTTTCCCCGAGAACAAAATGGAAGCGCTTTTATTTCTCACGACAAAGCAAACTGCCGCCCACATGCACGATATCCAACAAATGCTAAGAGGAAGTAATAAAGGAAGGAATCTGATGCAGGCGATCGATAGCCGATGGCAAAAATGCATCAGTATTCGCGACACGACTTCGGTAGGAGCGAGGCTTTGCGGGCGAGCAACGGAGCCTAGCATCATGTTTGAGAGGGTGCCAAAGATTCGCACAGAGCCACAACTCAAAACCTTTTTCGAATGGAAAAGATGATTAGTAAAAAGCAAAACCCATTCACTTATTGCCAACTTTTGTGAACTTGAAAATAATAACTACAATAGATAAATAAAATAACTACAAAAAGATATACTCGCGTTTAAAGAAGGTAAAAATTCGAGCGAAGCTAGAATATATAAATTTATATTTCTTTTGAATTAACTAAAGCAGCCACAAAATTTATACAACATTCGACCGGCTAAACCACTTTATAAAGGCAAATGAGTTGAGGTAGCGAGGTAGCGAGGCTACAGCGTCCTCGCCAAGCGAGGCTACCAATTAATGTAGCCTCGCTACATTGGTAGCGAGGCTACAGCGTCCAGCAAAATTAAATCATTCACGAAAACGAAACGAGGTAATTTACCATGGGACGTGGTAATTTGCTGGCAACAATTCTACGTTTTATTAATTGAGACGACAAAACTCCCCAAATTCAGCATAGTAGTCATCAACAAACATGTATTTAGGACCGCAAGTAATTATCACTTCAAGTGAGCAGCCGGAGCTTTCTACGAGATGAATCAATGTGTTATTATCAATAACAACAATTAACAATTGGTACAATAGAAAACTTCCAGAAAGTTATGTATCAGATTTGGAACCCGCAAACAATTGGGTTTGAACAGCATATCTTCAAACAAAAGTAAGTATCACTGAAAAGAAGCAGATCAGTTTCAAAATAAACTTGAAAATTCTTTCACTGTCAGAACTTTGGAATACTCTTATCGGTTTCATTTCAGCTACTACACTAAATTATTCCTCAAGATAAATAGATTGCAGGTACCACGCCAAACGAATGAGCACCAGAAATGGGGGTGATTTGCTCCGGCGTCCGCGTGACGTTAAAGTCGGAACACAAATGACCTGTGCCGTCCCTGAGGCGCCACCGACAATTTGAGGACCTGAGCAGAGCGTCAGGAAGACTGCAAGCGAGGCATAACATTAGCGCTGACATCACTCAAGGAGGAGCAGAATAAAGCCAAAATCAAAATGGCACATAACAACGCTAAATAATTAGTGATTTCAAAAATACAAGCCACGTTGTCAGAAAATCATGCAAGATTAGAGAGTGAAAATTCGCAATTACATCGTCGCAATATGTTCAATTGTANATCAAACTGATAACTACACTAGAATAACAAAAATTAAACTTCAAATAAATATAAGCTTTTGGCTGGTTTCGTAGCAACGCACTGTGACGATAATGAAAGCTAATTTTATTGTTTGTACGATGCCTGGCTCAAAAAAGTTGGGTGGCGATCTGCATTGCTTCGCTAAGCGCGAACAAAGCTCGGTTCATCAGCACAGCCGGAACAGAGAGAGATCAAATTAACGTAGTGAGGGGATCGTTCACTAAGCTCAAGCGATTCGAACTTTAATTGCCATCATGGGAAATTTCAAACAAAAGTGTGCAGCGACAAAGAGGCGGACAAAATTGCGCAACAGAGGTGAAAACTTTCATTGCGGGACAATTCGTATCAATACGACATTGTTAGACTGCTAAATAAGAACAGAAGAAAACATAACTAGCATCAAGCAAATGAAAGCTGCAACGATATGTCCAATTGACTCCATGACTACAATGGAGTAAAGTTGACTAATAATGGAAATTTTCCAAAAAATTCGCGACATTCGTGCTCAACGCGACGCAGGTCAGTGTCATAAAGATAGTAACGAGGATGACTGGTGTTGAGTGTTGACCATGAGTGCATACAATGATAGAAAACAAACGTTATCAGTAGGTCTGAAAATTAAAATAACTTCCGAAGAAACAAATTAAGTAAAACTATTGAAAGCGAAATCTGTCACGACGCTAACAGTGTACATGGCAGCCCAATGTGAACACTGAAGTCAGACCCATCACAACAACGCGTGTCGTTAAGTAAATGAATTTAGAGAAACAGTCTAAAGAGAAACGATTGAAAGTAATAGCGCGCATTTACTGTTGAACTCGGAGGCCGCGTCACGACAACGCCTAATAGGAAGCAATGTGTCGTCGCTGATATTGCCAGGCCTTACGGGACACCGAATGCCGTCACCGCGTAATTGTTTCATTGGCGACAAGGGCCGAATGTGAACGCCAACAAATTGTTGTGCCATTACAAAATGAAGAAAAAATGCTATTATCTTAATGTAGTCGTTGTAGTGACTTTGTAGTCGTTGCGCTGTAAAGCCGAGCAAACAACTTGAGTGTACTGTGAGCAACAGGTAAAATTGCATACGATATTTTCAATTAGTGGGGCATTCTTTTGTTAGATACAAAAGTCAACTTCTTCAGTAAGTAACCGTGTGTCCGAGCGTTCGCATCGGACTTACTTTACCCTGCCTTTGCCCCGACATGGCGCAAGAAGCGGCCCGAGCTAAATTAAATTGCAAGCAAGGCAGCACCTGCGAGACTAGCATCAGGCATTGGAGTTTGTGAGAAGGTCGCTCGTCATGAGTCGCTAATGAGCATATATGAGTTTTGTAATCATAATATGCAAATAAGATAGAGAGATGAGCAGTAATTGCGAGGACTCAAGATGCTAAGAGAAAGACACATGAACTTATAACAATAAAGCGGAATTACAGGAACTTTTACTCATAGCAGCTGCAGGCAAATTTCGGAACCGCAGAGAAAACGACTCAACAGTTTCAGAAGCCGATACAATTAATCAAACGACAGGCAAAATATAGTCAGTAGGTGTTTAAATGTTGAACTTTTACGCAATAAATCACAATTTGAGTTATCGTTTTGAAATAAATTCACTTTATCCTGCTTTGAAACGAGACTACCAACGCAGAACCAGGCAAAACGATCACGTGAAAAGAATGATATAAATAAAACGATACTATGACATGAAACTGAGAAGCAAAATTCGGAAAGGGATAGCACAAATTGCAAATATGGGTCATGATGTTGGGGAAGACATAATTAAGTATGATAATTTTTTTCATTATTACAGAAAGAAAATACCAGCTAAACCAAGAACTCGAATATAAACACGACTGAGAACGTTTTGCCTGCACATTGAGTAATTATTTGTAATAACACTAGATTGCAAGGGTCGCATAATTAAAAAATGAAAAAATACCCTCAAACAGGCAAAAAAAAAACTTTCATCATCAGCCATTAGTCCACTGAGCAAGTTTCGGAGACAAATGCCATCAGCAGTTCTGGAATGTCGCCACACGAATAAGACGACTGCTAATACGTAATTCATTTAGCAAACTTTGTAAAATCAAAACTGGCAAAATAGTCGACAATTTTGAGCGGATGAATAACAAAGTATACCGTACAACTATATCCATTAATAACTTTGATTTGGTTTAGATCGCTTATATCGATTTGATATCGACATAAGCCGAGAACCTTTTATAAAATTAAATATTTTTTAACAAACGAACAATTATTGAACATAGCCTGTGACATAGGAGTTTAATAACAGAGCGAAACCATGATCGCATTACATTCACGTACCGACATAATTATACATGATTAAATTCAAACTGATTTAAGGAGCACGTTTTCAGAAGAAATAAACTTGTAAATCAACAGCTCCAAATACCCAGGGCAAAAAATAATTTCTCTTCGCATGACAAAAAAAAAGGTTTAATTATACAATAAATACTTACTAACCTTCCTGCAACAAATTAGATTGAAAATGCATCCAGTATGCACAGTTTTTTAATTCGATGAAAATAACACAACTTAAATTAAGGCAATAAGAAGGTTATGTTTGAAATTTTCACTCATTACAGATAGAGTCGAGTTACTCCTCTAATAAGTCCACGACGTCGAAAACAGCTTTTCAATGCCCTTAGTTTGCGCTGCCATGTACCCTAAGAATGCTTAACATAATAACATTAGATAGGTCTGTGGCGTTCAGATCAAGCACGCACGAGCAGTGCTCTACGATATTAAACGAGCACCGAGTTCATATTTGAACGCTTCCCTCGTTATGCTGATCTTAAATGATGTGCCTATTTGCCGAAGGAAACGCTTGGACGGACACGACGAGTCTAGCTACTAGAGACAAAGGATGATCTGCTATGATGTTGGTACTCGCAAGATCGCCGACGTGATGAGCTACTAAGGCACATTTATATCAATAACATCTATGGGATTGAAACGAATAAACTCGCTTCATCGATACCAAAACCGCGTATTGTACAGAAAGCATTATTGGTGTATTCCAGTGAAGCGAGTACAATAGCAACCAACTTCTGCAGGCCAAGTCTAATATCATTTTTACGATTCGCGAGAAGTTGGAAACGGTTATGTGATTCTGATGGTTAATGATCAATTGAATTAAACAGAAAATCACTTTAAATTAATTAGATATGAACGTGAGTACAAGTGGTGAACATATATACAGTGCCGGAAATGGCTTTACGACCACCCTGTTTTCTCCAAATATTTTTCTTGCACGAAAAATTATGGGATTCTAATTATACGAGGTTAAAATACGTTTAAAAACGGTTCCAACGCAATGCGAAAAAAATAATTTTCTCAAAATATATGAGAAGAAATTATGAAAATTAGAAAAACCTAGGCGGAAATGGTTATAAGACCAGGATAGGTTTTCACCATTTTGATATCTTTCTGTAATATTTTCACTTTAAAAAGTACAGCAATATAAAGAATATCTTGATTTTCGTCATTTAGGGCCTTTCTGGTGTACTTCTGGTGTAGTTCAGTGCCCTCACTTATATATTTTCGAAGTAAAAAATATACCAAATGGGACAAGACTCACTGAGGCCGAAAAGGCGCAGATTTTCGGCTTTGTGAAATGCAGTAGAAGCCAACGGGACATCGCAATGGGAATAAAACGCTCAAAACCCATTGCATAATCATTTTTTTTGCTAATCCGGACGGCTACGGGTGAAAAAAAGCACACTTGACCAACGCCACAATTAACCAACAGGGATCTTAGGAGACTGTTTTCTGAGGCTTCTTAAACTTGCGCTACCTCTACTTCTATAAAATTGACTACTGGAGTTGATGTGACAGCACGACGCATCCGTTAGACATTGTATGACTCGAAGAAATTCAAATACATGACGAGGAAAAATGCCCCTGTGCTTCAACAAAAGCATATTATCAACCGACAAAAATTTGCTGAAAAATATTTGCTTATTGGTAAAGGGATGGCACAAGATTATCTTCAGTGATGTAAAAAGTTCAATCTTTATAGTCCAGATAGATGGCAATGCTATTGGCACCACTTCACCCATGCGTGAAACTAAGCACTACGTGAGCCAGAAGTCGCCGGCACTAAAAGGTGCACCTACTGCTACGCGCTGTGCGCATGTGGCAAAAATACTTCCATACACACATGAAAAATTTCTGCCATCAACGTTTGTGTTCACGTAACCGATAAAAACAACTTAATTTCTCTTATTCAACCACAACCATTAATAGGTTGTCAGTGCATGGCAGTACAATTATTTACATCAATCAATGTTCATCAAGTAACATGTACAGATACAATTTTTTAAATAAAGGGATAGTATAAGTTCGAATTGGAGCTACGGGAATTTGATAAATTTTGAGATATAGTTAGAAGCGAATAGAAGAATAAATCTTGAGCAAAAGGCAGGGTTCTACGCTACGCAAGTAGAGCGTAAGATGGCTACTACAAAATATTTAGGCGAATGGAATTTTCGTAACCGAAAAATCATCCCGTCTTTAAGTTATAACAGAAAAGTCATTTAGTTATGCAGAACAAAGATTTATAGCTCCTAATCTGACACATAGTTATATTTCAAGATTAAATGCGACTCTTGAATGAGTTTTCGACATCGTTGTCAAGAGGCGAACAGAGGATTAATCAATATTGGATGGGGGAAGCGAAATAAAAGCGAAGACTAAGCGGATTAAGGTGCAAGGCGAAGAAGTAAATCCGTGGCACCGGTAATACAAATCTGTCCTTGAAAATCCCTTGTCGCACATGTGACGAGGCAGTAACGTTGGTCAGCGGACATCGCGCGAGTAATATTCGGTAACCACAATCATTATGATGTTCCTTTGTGTTCAAGTATGCAGCGCAGCGCAACTATGCCAGATAATAAATCATTTCGCGAAATTTAATCACATCTTCCCTTTTCTAGAATAAATAAAAAAAAAAGAAAATGAGAATTTCCATATTCTTACTGCATCGGAATGAAAGTGTCATGAAAAGAAAATTTACAAAGATTTCCTCTTGAATGACGAACTGAACAACTTCATGTTTAATGCTACAATAAGATAACTTGGTGAAGCGTATCACGAGGCGCACTGCAGGGATAACGTTATTCGTACAGCACCTGCTTACAATGTAAGGGTACGCAAACCAGGCCGCCCAATGAAACTCAATAGTCATGGCGTGCTTCTGCCTTGATGAGGCACAAATAAAATGCGAAGACGCGACGTGATCAGAATCTGGAATACCAAAGCACTAGACCAGCGGAGACAATGTATTTTTACATGTGACACAAGGAAGAGGTATTGAGTGGTACAGAGGCTGCAGCCCGCAAGTAAACAATCCTGAAGGCATTTTCCTCTAGACTCTTGAGTAAAGATGAAGACAAATGCCATCTTTCCTAAAACGGCAGAACTATTCGTCTTTCCAAACAGTCATTGGTAACTCAACGGCAAAGATAAGTGGGGAACTTTTCTATTTGAAATAAGGCAGCAAAATCATTCCGACCGTAGTAGTGATGATAACATGAAGATTAAAGTGTGATTTTGAATGCTCAATCATAAGCTGCACTGTAAAACCTACCACGATAAGCACTGCAGGCAGTCACAAACGGGAACGGCTAGACCGCAGCACCCGGGCTAACTTGCAAGGAAATTGTTATCCAAATTGAGGCGAGCGTTGCATTGGAAGCCATCCGCTCGACTGGTTCCCTCAGATAACTTTACAGACCTAAAATAAATCGGGATTCGGGGATTTTAAACTCGACGGGAATTGCGAGGAGAGTAAGGATTGTAGCCGGGATGGAAATGCCGGGATTATGCTCCAAAGAATGACACGGTAAGAAAAGTAAGAAGTTCCCCGAAGCTAGCTTTACAACAGGAATTGAAGAAGCTGAATGTAATGGAAATCTGAGTAAAACTTTCACTGCCCGGTGAAATTATACTTTGACAATCTAACGAGCGATAGCTTACTTAATCCTTGATTCAGTGAATCAAGGACTTGAATTGAACAATCTGTGCCAGAAATAATGTGTTATTTGGTAAAATGAACCTATTTTCGAGTATAACTAACAATTCTCAAGACTTTTGAATGTACTCAAGTTTAATATTGACTGATTTACTGAAAAAAAAACACCACAAAATATCGACAGCGTGAACGAAATTCATTTGCAAGTAAATGCATATGAATCATTTTACCTAGACGACAGGTTCAAAAATTAGTACCAGGATATAAGTGACACTCAAATCTTTTGCAAAACCTGCGTGACTTACAGGCCTGACTCAAGTTGAGCTAAAAATGCAAAGCATACTTGATATCCACTGAGATGTAACAAAAGCTTCCCTTACAAAAACAGAGACTGAGAGATATTTTTCAAACGGGTGCAAGGAACGTTAAAATGCCAATTCTGGTTCAAAACAGCTTTTGAAGCTAACGAAGCGAACGGCAGAGTTGAAGTAGGAGTTATATATATTTATATTTATTTTGAATTAACTAAAGCAGCCACAAAATTTATAGAACATTAGACCGGCTAAACCATCTTTATAAAGGCAAATGAGTTGAAGCGCATTGGTCGCGAGGCTACAGCGTCCAGCAAAATTAAATCATTCACGAAAACGAAACGAGGTAATTTACCATGGGACGCGGTAATTTGCTGGTAACAATTCTACGTTTATTAAATTCAGACGACAAAAACTACAAAAATTCAGCATAATAGTCATTAACAAACATGTATTAGGACCGCAAGTAATTATCACTTCAATTAAGTGAGCAGCCGGAGCTTTTTACGAGATGAATCGATGTGTTATTATCAATAACAACAATTAACAATTGGTACAATAGAATACTTCCAGAAAGTTATGTATCAGATTTGGAACCCGCAAAAAATTAAGTTTAAACAGCATATCTTCAAACAAAGCAGTATCACTGAGAAGCAGTAGGTGGTTTCAACATAAACTTGAAAATGCTTTCACTGTAGAACTTTGGAATAATTTTAGGGGTTTCATTTCAGCTACATTAAATTATTCTCCAAGATAAATAGATTGCAGGTACCAAGCCAAACGAATGAGCACCAGAAATGGGGGTGATTTGCTCCGGCGCCCGCGTGACGTTTAAAGTCGGAACACAAATGACCTGTGCCGTCCCTGAGGCGCCACCGACAATTTGAGGACTTGAGCAGCGCGTCAGGAAGACTGCAAGCGAGGCATAACATTAGTGCTGACAGCACTCAAGGACGATCAGAATAAAGCCAAAATCAAAATGGTACATAACAACGCTAAATAATTAGTGATTTTAAAAATATAAGCGACGTTGTCAGAAAATCATGCAAGATTAGAGAGTGAAAATTCGCAATTACATCGTCGCAATGGTTAATTGTCAGTAGAACAATTTCAATACGGAAAACAACTACGCAACTCTAATGCTCTATAAAAAATTACGACACAAAGCAACGTTTTTAAAAGAAGAGTATACATATATGGCACTGCATGTAAAGAATATTGACACAGCGCCTAACACAGAAAATACCGATGACGTAATTTATTCATTGTACACGGAGTAAACAACGCAATATCAAATAAAACATATGCAGCTGCCCTGCAATAGGGATCTGTTAAGAGAGCCGTGGACAGGCAAGGCCCCGAGCAGCCATCGGGCAGACGCCGCGCATGCATGCGCGAGCAGCACACAAATTACGAGCCTGTACGCCTTCAATTACGATCAGGAAGCAACTCAGGAGGGAAATCTTTCCCATTTGGGCGACGCTTACAGCTGCTCACCGCCCGCGTTTCGCTCATCAATCCAGCGAAGCGCATCCGCACTGCCGGATCGAGAGCCGGATGGACCTGATACATCATGAGGGTTCGGCTAACAGAATCATCCGGGGCGATAAGGCGCGATGCCGGGATACTAAATGCAGTGAAATTGGTCTTTCAAATGATGACTTTCACGAAGAAACGTCTGTTGGTGTAAGCAAAGGAAAAAATATGGAGAATATTACGAGTTAACGGCGATAAAAACTATTGATGCGCGTCAGCAACGTAGAACAATATCACAACACATGGAACCGTTCACAAAATTCTAAGAAATACGATGGAAACACTTTGAAAACGATAAAAATTTGAACATTACATAAGATATTCTTCAAAGCATGAATTATACTTGTACAAAGACTGAACATTTGTTCCTATGTGGAACAAAACTTTAGGTTGAAATGAGAATTGAACTACATAGCTTGTTTGAACAGCAATGCCAAGCAAAAAAATCATATAAATCTGCAGTTTAAAATAGCATAAAGTATAATTCATTTAATCATTCAACAACTAGCGATGGAGCTTAATTAATCACTGCATGAATTCAGATAGTTTTAAGCGTGCAACAGGCTATACGTAGCACCACCAGTTCCCATGCAAAGTTAGGTATATAGGTGATCGGCGGACATTTTATTGAAGCGCTCAATATAAGGAAGAGCGAGACAAGCATTGATGAATTGAACCTTGTCTGGGTACAGGTCATCTCAGACCTCTTGACATGGAAGTACTTTGATGGAACACATAGAACGGACGTGAATTGAACGTGAAAAATACAAATTGAGACTCATTCTTTGGAGTTGGAAGTATTGCACAATAATTTGAATAATCGATAAGCAGGCGGCTACGCCAGAATATATTCTCAGATTTCTCGAACTGTTATAATTGTTAATAATCTCTGCATGTAAATTTTTTATTTAACAATTTTTCTAATCCATCTGCGACCGACCAAAAATGAGTTCCATAATCAAACTGATAACTACACTAGAATAACAAAAATTAAACTTCAAATAAATAGAAGCTTTTGGCCGATTTCGTAGCAACGCAGTGACGATAATGAAAGCTAATTTTGCTGTTTGTACGATGCCTGGCTCAGAAAAGTTGGGTGACGATCTGCATTGCTTCGTTAAGCGCGAACAAAGCTCGGTTCATCAGCACAGCCGGAACAGAGAGAGATCAAATTAACGCAGTGAGAGGATCGTTCACTAAGCTCAAGCGATTGGAACTTTAATTGCCATCATGGGAAATTTCAAACAAAAGTGTGCAGCGACAAAGAGGCGGATGCAGAAAAAATTCTTAGAAACTTTCTTATGATAGACACGGTTAACAGCAGGTCGGTTATCGCCATTTGGCGTCATAATCAACGTATTACTAAGTATTACTTAGGCTTGGCGAATGCATGACGAAATGCAGAATCGATGGAAAAAGCCCATAACAGCTATGAACACAACCCGAGTTGTACAGTCAACATTCGAACTCAAGATTACGAAACACAAGTCTTCAGCATGGCAACTCTCCCTAATACAGAGCTGTCAAATAATGCACAGGAGGATCTTAAGACGCGACGACGGAGACGGCGATTGTTGCTGTGCATGGCGGTCACGTTCCCCTGGCCAAACTGGGAGCTCGGCAAAGACATTTCACTACACAGCCACCGCGCGCACTCGACCAAAATCAAATAAAAGACTTGGCCACCTGCGCCCCACGCTTTCAAAAATGCCCTTCTTGCGCTCCGGCCGCCCCAACAGCAAGGCAGCGACGGCAGACTATTTCCAACGCACCGGATGAATATTAAAACAAATGCTCAGGAAAATTCTACCACCATCTTGCAGTCAAGCCATTTGAATTACAATCAAGTCGGTTTTGAACATAAGACTCAAGAGGTTTTACATTTGCTCAAATTTATTTTTTTTCTTGTCACTACTGTTTGAAATGAAACAATCAAATGACGTTATTAAATATTTAAATTTAAGTCCAACTTCAATTTGAATGCATAAATTTTCTGCAAAATTTTCTTGCGGCTCAGACTGAATCTAAGCGAAATTTAGTTCGTAAATTTCAAATTGTGTGCCGTTTAAACCGTAGTAACATCGCTGCGCACCTCATTACTTATGTCATAGCCCAAACAATATCTACTCGATGCCACGTATTCGATCAAGAGAAATTCGGCAGTCTCATACATCTCTCCTGTGGGGGACGGTTTACGGGCTTGATTCGATTCTAGGTCGTGTGAGCTGGCGTTCAACTAGCAGTTGCACATTTGGTTTCTATACGCACAACGAGCGAAGATAGCGAGCTACTGCTAGCTAGACCTCTCGACCAGTCAACCTCCGACATGCTGAAACTTCGACCGCTGGACTCACTACCAACATTCAAGCAAGATATGGACCATTGAAGTCACACTGCTTGAATGGGTAGCATTGCGATATTTTGTTCTGTCCTCAAAATTATCTACAACAATCAAACTATTTTTGGAGCTAGCAGAAATTATTTTGACGATGTGACCAATTATTGTTTAAAGATAAGGCGTCGGTCAAGCTAATATTTCAGCCCAAATCTCTGGAAGTGGTAGTTTTAGTTCCATGATATTCATGATTTTTGAGGCTACGCAACACCACAAATTTATCTTGAACAATAAACCGTCATCAGATTGCATTCAATGAATATTAATCAAGATTTTTCAGGAATAAAATATTCTGAAGTTAAAAATTATCAAAATTATTTTCTCTGTCTAGGATTGATCCAATACTCCTCAACGAGTCCAATTCATTACCTTCGATATATCCACGCATTACATTTCTAAACACAGAATTCGTGCCGTGGACGTCCCGCAGTAACAAGGACGATCGAGTTCGTCATTGGAAGGGAAAAGCCAGCAAAATAAAGGAGTCCATTCATTGCCCCCGGACCGCTCATTGACTGGTTATCGGAGATTAATATTAGCACAATCAGCAAGAATTGAGCCGTCTTGCCGGCATCAGATTCCATGCATTTCTGATGACCCGCGGGAACAATTCTTCATGCGAGAACATTTCCAGCGCGCACTCGGAATCATGTGAAAGACGAGGAGCGAGGCGATGATCTTTGCCAGTGATCCTTGCTAGAACAATAGTCTGCATCAAAAGATGGGATTGGAGATGCAAAACAAATACAAGATCACAAAAAACCTACGCTTAGATCGCGCGATGCATCTCTTACTGTGGCTAGACGAGCCAATTTGATGAGACTGTGAGTTTTACCGCGCTCGTGAGAAAATGTTTGTTCGTAATTTTCTCATGCGAACAGAATTGGAAACCAAGAAATTCCAATACTGTTAGAAACTGTTTAGATGTCTCAAACTTTTATCAATCGTTCTTACACCCTTGATAGTCGAATGCACTCGAATGACCACATTCAACGGAAGAAAAAAAAACAGCTGAAAGAATCTAAGCAGAATTAGACAAGCCTGTACGTCAGAATACGCACTTCACGAGCAGTCAGCACTGATGCTTCAGCTCAAAACACTGAGGCACGAAATAGATGCATTGAACAGATGATTAACAACTCTTTGAGTGTATGAAAAAAATTGCTCAATAGTATGCTTTATATGAAATTAGCAAAGTAATTAAAACAAAAATGTAAATAGTACACTAATTTTAAATAGAAACCTAGCATGCAGTCAAGAGTTTAATAAAGTTTCTTACTGCGAAGCACGGATGAAAAAAACGACCAAATATGCCTTCAATGACCCACATTTTACCACAACACAGCACGAATATCACCAATAGCAACATAATTGAGTTTCATGAGCACAGCAACACCATACTTGCAAAAAGCCTTCACGCACAAGTGAACTAACTATAAAGAGGATCTGGCAGGCCATGAGTCACGGGTTAAATAAGCAACAATAACCGTTACCGGCGCGCTAAAAGATCTCGCCACAACCTAAGCTTTCCGTGAGGCTCCTTAATTCGTTAATAAGAAGCAGAGGCCATGCAGTCACTCACGACCAGCGTCTCGGAGGAGAAATCTTTGAAAGAGGAAGCATGACAGCTGACAGCTTGACAGATAAACCTGCAGTCTTCATAGCATGGTCCCACAATACGCAAATTTGAAAACTTGCTAAATAAAATATGAGTCAAAACCGAGACTGAAAGAACACATAAATACCGCTTATTTTACACCAGACCTTGTTTCGCAAAATTTCGACTCTTTGTAAGTCAAATCGAAACGGATTCGGTCGGTGGAGCTCAACGGGAAGAGCTTCAAATTTAAAGTGCTGTTTTAGAGAAGTTGACCACAAAAAATTGCAAGCTGACAATTTCGAACGTGTAGCCTATGTTTTCATGACGAAGATAGAAGCTTTCAATTTACACCATTGAACGAGTCACAGCAGTAAAAGTTATCGGAATAAGTTGTCACCAAAATAAATGGGAAATAAATCGGGATTTACAAATCGGTTGGGCATCCGCAGATGAGCCTTGCTTCTTATCCGTTTAGAAAAACTCTAAGCCTAAAGGCCAGCTGCTCAGCGCCAACGAATTGCGACGGTTNCGAGTCTTACAAGGATATGGAGTGCCACGTGTCTATCAAGAATAATTCTTTCCCGTTACCCCAACTTCTTCCTGCCAAACCTTGGAGCAGTGAGAGATGAGTATGAGGATATTTACCACCGAGTCATTATGTAGGAGAGTATATAACATAACGAATGAAACACCGACATGATATATTTATGCTGGATGCTCTCTAAGAAACGCACATTTTGGTCTGTTATATACTATGGAATGGTTGAATATATGTCATCTAACTACTATCCGTAATAAATTACAATTTTTCAACTATAAGCAGTTGCAATATTTTAAATGTGCTATAGCATCGCGTCCGAACTAAAAAAATATTCAAAAGCCAAAAAAGTGCGAGTGAAATTTCTTGGGATATGCACATCCTAATAAGCAAATAAACATGACATAATCGCCTCAGAACAAAAATGAATTCTTGTAAACCAGTGCCTTCAACAGACGACTAAAACATTTGCTAAACAAATAAAGTACCTTATTACGCAGTAAACGTACAATTACAATGCGGAAACTACAGTTAATTCTGGTGAAAGACTCCATCAGAGACCCATGTAAAGCTCCCATGTGGCATACGTTATCACCACAGAGATGGCTGAGAAATATCACGATGCGAAGACTCCAGCGAGGTGGCAAAGGAGCTGGCAAACAGCATCGGAAGGACGCTCGTATAAGCGATCAATAGCAGGTAGCGTCTTGGGCGACTTTATGACCGCACAATTGGCTCATTTTTGGCAGGCTGCACCGCCTAGGGGGGCCATGGCCAAGCCGACCGGCCACTCGAGGGCAGTTCAGCGCCACGGGACCGATGAACTGCGCGAACCAGAGTCAGACACGCCGTGCCCTACGCCCCTAAATACAAGTGACTTGTACGGGACGGATCTTCTCAAGGTGTTCTTAAGGATCTTCTTCGTTCTTAAGGTGATCGTTTGCTGTCCGATGGGCACGGATTCTATGCTCACACCTCTCCTATCATCAGGACTGGGATGAGACAGTCACGAGTCACGTAATGCTGTTGCAATCCGTTAATACGCGCATAGAACATCACCATTGCACATGAAAACGAAATAGTGCGGTGTAAAAATTCTTCTTTATGCTCAATTGAATCGCGAATTGAATTGAATCAATTTCAAGATATCAAAGCAAAGGAAAATCAAACAAACTAAAGCGAAATTTATTACCTCTGAGACTTAAAATCTAGTAAGAAACAAATTATAAATAGTACACGGGAAAACGATCAAGATTGAAGCATGAATCTCGAATCTAACACGAAACAGATTTAATATATTTTATATACAACTTTATTACAAACGAATACACACGCTAATGTCCTTAAAATTCGTGCACAATTCCTATGTACATTTAAGTTAACGAGATAAGATAATTAAACTTCAAGTACTAATAAATACAAAAATATAACCGTATGTTCTCTTTGCTCTAGTTCTTACTTTGGATTCAAGATTCGAAGCCCTTCACAGCGGTGGATCACACAGCAAATGAATAAGTGCAAAACATATACGAACGAGGTCACGTCCTAGGTGACTTAAAATAAAAAAAAATCAGAATATTCAACTTTTAATGAAACACTATTGCACTTCGTCCTGTAACAACCTTGTAGCAAGCCTGTCACAGCACCATAAAGGAACAACAGCAATACCAGACCAGCAGTAGCATCATCAGACCGTCTGAAGCAGTAGCAGCAGCATCAGCATCAGACCAGAATAAGCAGCATCAGACCAGCAGCAGCAGACCAGCAAAAATCACCAACGTAAGACCAGCAGAAGCACCAAAATCAAACCAGCAGAAGTACAAACATCAGACCAGCAGCAGCAATATCAGTCACGTTGCGCGGCGCTAACTCGATTTCTAGGCAACGCACGCGAAAAAAAAGATGGAAGTGATGAAGAATTACCGGAAAAATATCAAGAAGAATTTGATGTTTTCTTGCCAGTCAATACGGAACTGATATTAATCCGAGAAAAAGATGATAATCATCCGGAACTGATATTCATTGTTCATGAAACTAGGGACGGAAAAAATATAGTTTCTCTATGAGTCGGTTTGGTAAAATCGTTCCTAATGTTTCGTACGTATAAATTATATCAAAGTTCAGCAATATCAAGAGACTTGGTCTTCAAACATGAATATTTAAGAAAAAAAATAAGGCACCGAGTTAAAAAATGGTTGTCTGAAGAAACTTCCCAAGAGAATTGTTCTTAGTCCGAAAAGAAAAACGTTCGAGAAAAAACGACCTTTTAGGGAGAAAATTAGCAATTAGAAAGGCAAGCTTTCGTGAGCCGTTGATGAGCAAACTCGAGAAATTTTTTGCCGTAGCGTAGCGGCGCAGAGTAGCTGCAACGAGACCAAGTTTGGGCGGCGCAGGAAATATCTTCGTAAGGCTGGAATTTCCTCTTGCATATTTCAGCGAATTAAAGTCCGTCATGGGAAAGAGTTGAACGAGTGATCAAGTTGAGGACAAAAATTGTTAAGCCCACTCGAAACTGATGAAATTTGAACTAGTAAAATAGGAGAGAATGAAATAATGAAATGTTTGTAATTTAATAGGCATGCTTATGTTAATGAAGTTAAGTAACACGTCGGCAATCAATATTCTCAAGAATATCGATTCTCAAGAACGTTAAAAAACAAGCCGAATTCGACAAATTATAAAATTTCAGAGACCAATAATGACTTCAATGGAAAAAATATGCTAAAACATTTATAATATTTAATACTTATATGAAATTGTCAAATCTGAATGCTAGAAAATCATTCATCGTATTTATTTATATTCTTTCAGTCTAAAACCAGTCAGAATTTTTTTAAATCAACATGCGAAAATGAAAAACGGAGAAACGATATCATGAATAGAACATATCAAGAACAAAATATACGATTATATACCAAGAAATGTAGTTATCTGATATTTAAGCAGCTAGGATCGAAGGAGTAAAAAAATTAGAAGCACGAAACGCGAGTGTCGAGCAGGCTGGGGGACCAGGGCGATGATGGAGTCTACCAACAGCCCCCACGGGAGCACTGGCGAGTAGATGAGGTGAGGACCAGTAGACTGGTGTGGGATGAGGGGCAGGGAGTGGTGAGGTAGATGGGATGTGGTGTGCCAGGCGAGTAGATGTAATGCTAGAAAATCATTCATCGTATTTGTTTATATTCTTTCAGTCTAAAACCAGTTAGAATTTTTTTAAATCAACATGTGAAAATGAAAAACGGAGAAACGATATCATGAATAGAACATTTCAAGAAGAAAATATACGATTATATACCAAGAAATGTAGTTATCTGACATTTAAGCAGCTAGGATCGAAGGAGCCAAAAAATTAGAAGCACGGAACGCGAGTGTCGAGCAGGGGGACCAGTGCGATGATGGAGTCTACCAACAGCCCCCACGGGAGCACTGGCGAGTAGATGAGGTGAGGACCAGTAGACTGGTGTGGGATGAGGACAGGGAGTGGTGAGGTAGATGGGATGTGGTGTACCAGATGAGTAGAAGTATAGGGAAGAGGTGTTCACAAAGGATGAAGTAGAATCGCCGTTGAAGTTCTTCAAATCACAGTGATAGTTACATGCATGCACTGTCGAAGAATAACTTACGCTAACTTAACATATTTCGTGGAAGCAATGAAATACAGACAAAGAGAAAGTTTACATTGATGACAATGAAAGCTTGCAATGATGATGCTGCGACAAAAGTAGCAA
>NW_025934695.1:0-396 GCF_000764305.2 Hyalella azteca | reverse complement strand
CTCGTCGCACCTCGGCGCCTGTAAAACAGAAGTCTGCGTCACTGTGACAGCACCGCTCACGGCCTCATGCTTGTGATGGTAAAACATAGTTGTGGATCAATGCTGGAATGCACCGCTGGATGATTTGTAATAAATAAAATCATGCTTGTGCTGGTAAAACATAGTTTGGGATCAATGCTGGAATGCACCGCTGGATAATTTGAGACAAATAAAAAAGTAAAAAGTGGAGGTACAATTTACAATTAAAAATTATGATAAAATTAGAAAAGGTTAAATAATAACGCATAACCGAGATGGCCTGCGCCATGATGGTCATAACCGATAGTTTAAGATTAATGCTGGAATGCACTGCTTGATGAATTGCGAAAAATAAAAAAGTAAAAAGTGAAGGTACAA
>NW_025934694.1:0-5113 GCF_000764305.2 Hyalella azteca | reverse complement strand
ACAAGTCACGTTTACCTTTCTTCACATCGCGGCCAGGAAGATATCGTCACATTCTAAACATGCAGAATGTTTTAATACAGCCAATGACAGTTGCGATTGTATGCACTCGGCTGAGCAACGCGTCATTTTCGAAGTGCTTCTCAGATTTCACGGTCACAGTATAAACAATAATAATAGAACGTTAACCATGAGTGAAGGCATGGATAGAAATATCTACATGTATATATATGCATTTTTTGTTTATACAATGCTTATTAAAAAAATACAAAAAATCCTATTGTTCCAACAACATCAAATGCTTATTAGATATTTCCAACAAAAAGACACACACTTAATATTATGTAGAAACTGATAAAAATACTCAAATGTTACACGAAAAACAAATGCATAGGAATGATGATTGTATTGAAACAGTTCTGGTAATCATATTTCGGTTGGAAGCTCGAAACAGTAATTAGATTACTAGTTTTTTCTCTAGTGACAGGTTTTTCATTACTACAACTTTTGCATAGTAATTTATAAACTCTTCAATTGTTATTACATCATTGTTATTATGTTGATTCCTTCAACAATCCAAATTTTTTTTACTCCGTTCATTCAAGTTGACTTACTCCAATGGTATTGTCATATTAAAGTCTTTCAGAAGAATTTGAAAGCCAAACGGATTTACTGTTAATCGTTTTATTTTATTTAAATTGGATTTCGTGCAGGTACTATCATATCACGATAAAAACAAACAGATTCCATAGTTAATTACTCAACTTTCAATCAAACATTCAGAATAAAATACAGACCATGCGTCCAACTTTCATAACATGGTACGGGTATTTAATTTATTTCATTAATTTATAGATTCAGAACAAAAGCCTTTACGTTCTGGTAGTGAAATTATTAGCTGTGTGAAGAGTCACAGAGAAACCCATATTAGATCGGATCAGTTCGTGCTCACCATGAGATTGTTTAAATAGAAAATTATTTTAATCTACCTTAATTCAGGTTTCGGTATTGAAAATTAATTTCCTGTTATTATGATTGTTTTTGATCTTGAGTTACGATGATCATTTACAGATGTGCGTCGATATCAAATTAATTTAAACGAGGTCTAAATAAATTCCATTCAATTTGGTCCTGTCACTGTTTTGGTGTTCAAAGATTATTCACTGTTTTGGTGTTCATTGATAAATTAATTCATTGATTAATCTTATTTTTTTAAGATAAATCATTTCATGATGTTGTGCTCTTGAGTTTTGTGTATTTCTGTGTGAATAAAAATAATACAAACGTTCTTTCTTCTCTGTGTATTTCCATCTTATCGATAATAAATAAAGCTTTTGAGTTAATTTACTGACCCTGCATCTATAGTGGCTGAAATGCTGAAAATCTTAGTAGAATTTCGTAAAATTGAGCGAATCTACCTACTTTTTTTTTTAAAAGTCACCATAACATCTTTAATACTTATTTAAATATAGCAATGTATTTAATATAAATTATTTGCGATTTTCCAAATAATATTCAATTCAACGGATTCCAAATAATATTTTAGGTTTTAAATGAATTTGATTCACTCTCTCCTAGAGAGTGAATCAAATTCATTTAAAACCTTTCAAATTCATTTAAAACCTTCAAGATTGAATAACTTTCTTACAGAAATAGAACGTCGCACTATGCGCGCAGGTCACCGGATATGTCTAGCGATTGTGAATTGTTTTTCATTGCGACTTTTCCAACCTCGCAGTTAAGGAGACATGATTTAAAAGGCAGCATGTTTTGCATTGCCTGCATTGTCCGTTGGAATTTTTCAAGTCTAGAACGCAATATTTTGACGCAGAAACGAAGGGACTTCTGCTTGCTATATGCGTAGTCATAGTGTTCGTCAGGTATTATTGATATTTAATCCAATTATCTCAAGTTTTATGATATAACACCAAATTTATCTCGATGATATATCATTTATTCAATAAATAACAAAGGGTGGAATAGACGTTCGGTGTTCGTTTCAGACCGCAGAATAATCAATTGAAGGATGACTGAATAGTTAACCCAATAATCTAAAAACTATATGATTCTTAATTATAACGTGCGTAGTTATTCTGAACTGGTGGATTTGCGGAATGAATTGGAAAATACAACCTGATCATTAAACCCAGATTTGAATTTTTTGCCATTGATGGTTTCGAATTTCCTAAAAATGAATTTCGAATATCGAAAATGAAAAACGATACTTGTGTTCCTAAAGCGTACGCTTACCAGCTTGCAGAAATTGTTTATTAAGTCTGGTTTTATATTTCCTGGAATTCCTCCTAACTGAATATTCGTTTATATATTGATTCAATTTTTAGGTACGTAATTCGCAGAATGGATCAATTCAAGAATCAAACATTGCTGCGTGCCATGTTTAAATCTTGGCCTCAGTGAACTTAAATTTTTCTGCCTCTGTGAACTCGACATTTACATTTATTTTGAGACGAGCAGTATTAGGAATGTAAGGGAAACCATTCACTAGAACAAGCAATGGGAACGCATGACGAACAATTGGTCGGACTTTGCCAATTGGTCAGGAATTGCCGAAGTTAGTTGCCGAAATGTGAAGCGAAGTGCTGACATATAAATGTAATGGCATATCTCCAGTACGATATAGTTCATTTTCAACGATATTTTTGGGCTAGATCTTAGATTTTATTTCTTGTTGTACTAAATTTTATGAATATGAGACTCAGAAATGCTATGTTCACAGCACCTCGGAGGGCCTGTCATGCGTACCGTGTTTACACTACAGAAAAATATATTCGCGGCTGTTGTGACGTGTGTCTGAAGTGTGGGAGGTTTCTTCTGCTCATAATCCATTGAAACGAAACGGTGGTTCTGAACGCTTTTGTTGTAGGTAGGCTGAAAACTATGGTTATTTTGCTGCTGTTGTTGTGACGTGTGCCTGAAGTGTGTGAGGTTTCTTCTGATCAATATATCCATTGAAAAGAAACCATGGTTCTGAACGCAATTGTTGCAGGTAGTATGAAAACTATAGTTATTTTGCAGCAGCTGTTGTCAACGTTAGATCCACTACTTTTATATGACGAACGTTAGTGAACGAACGCTGATCTTACAATAGTAGCTTTGATGGCAGAAAATACCATCAGAATCGACAAATTATTAGCATTATATGAGGTATCTTCTGCTCAATATATCATTTAAAACTGCAGTTCTTAATATTATTGTTATAAGTAATATGATAACATAACTATATTGTTTTGGCTGTTGTGAGCGTTATATTCGTCGCTCATTTAAAACGAACTCTATTATTATATAATGAACAATTCCTTCACCTCCATAAGTAATATAGTAAAAAAAATGTATAGTAGTATCAACTTCCTCAAAAATATGTAGGCGTGGGTCCTACATTATATTGAATAAATTATCTCCTCATTCCATTTCCTTTCATATTTAATACAGACTGCAATACATTGTATTTAATCGGTTTACATGTTATTATAATCCGCTCATATTAAATAATAACTTTATTATTCAATTTTAATTGTACGGTCCAGGGCAACAGTGCGGCGGAGCGTGGGAGCAGATAGGTTATTTTTAATCTATATAAATTATGTTTTAATGCTTTTCGTGCAAAATACAGACTTTAAAATTAAATTTTAATTTTAAGATCCAGAACAGCAGTGCTGCGGTGCGTGGGGCAAGTTGGGTCTTATATAATCAGTTTAATTTTATTTTAATCCTTTTCGTACAGAATTCAACTTATAAAACCCTAACCTTATTTAAGATTTCAATAAACCTAATTTTCTTTCAGGGTCAGGGGGGGCGTGGCAGGTGCGGCGAGGGGTTGCACGGCGACATGGTGCGTGTTTTTTTTTGTAATTTAAATAATAGTTTATTAATTAACCAGGAATACTTATTAACTATGTGATTTAACTTCGGATTTGCGGTAAGTAGAAAAAAACTCATAGGTTAATATATTAAATGAAATAATACGATAATTTTCACACAATTTAATAAGAAATTTTACATTTTTTAGAGCAAGAGCACGCACGCAGCTGAAGAATTGCGCAGAAATTGTGGTGTTAGGCTCAGTTTAACAAAATTCGGACAGTATTTAAGAGAAGTTAAGTTAAGTGAAGAGCAAGAAGGCTTAAGTTGTTTTGAACTAAATTATAAGGATCTAAGTTATGCTAAGTTATAAGGAGTGGCCAAACTTTTTATATGGTGGACCGTATTGCGAACTTGATGATTAGCAGGAAGTCATATGTACGTGTTGTTTATATTTTAATTGCAATTAACAACGAATTAAGACCTTATCTAATGATATTAATATAGATAAACAAGATGTTTCGCAGATAAAGTTTGTTGCTTTTTTTTAATAAGACCAACTCATGGAAAATTGAAAAAGGTCAAACTTCAAACGAAGAAAACTGGTTCAATAATTTAAATACAATTTTTTCAAATCATTAAACTATTCAAATTATTGGATATTGATACATTTGAGATTGACATGAAGGTTTTTCTTAGACACTGGCTATTACGACCAACTGCTCTTGTGCGATTGCTATAATGAGCAAATGAATGAATTTTCTTTGCAGAAGAGAAAGTGTATATGAATTCTAATTCATAAATGGTAAGCAATAATTTTTGTATTGTTGGATGAAAGTTGTGATAACGAGAACGAATTTTTTTACTAGTTATTTGGACACGTTTAAACCTAGACCGTCAGCTGCGAAAATATTTTATTTGAATGATGAAATATTTGGATTGATGATCGAAAGACCAAAAAATTAAATCATAATCTGTTGATTAAGTTATCTTTGTGAAACGTAATGACAATGACAGATGAATATGTCCTGTATGGTAGGAATTATAAATAGTATGAATTACAGAAGACAATTGTTCTGATACGCAATTTCAATTAATTCCGGATGCTGAGCGTATTTAGTCCTTTATTCGATCCGAATTTTCATCATGCCATCGAACTCTTGGCGCTAATTTATGGCAATCATTTTTGCCATAATATTCATAATAATGGTATTTATTTAATACTAAAATATTCTAATTATATCTTCAAATTCTAACTAATAATATACGTGGAATTCTGTCCCAAACGATATAAGTG
>NW_025934693.1:0-535 GCF_000764305.2 Hyalella azteca | reverse complement strand
CGCACAGGAAGGTATGACCACCACTTCTGGAAGTGGTGGAGGACAGTAGTTTGTGAAAAAAAGTTTACGTATCTTTTATTTATTAGTAGAAATATTTGCAGCTCTCCTGATTGTACAACAAAAAATCTATAAGACCTCGCCATTCTTGCTAATCACCACGGATCTCATTAACATGGAATTTTTGGAGAATGAACAATCTATATTTCTTTTCACTAAGACACCGAAAAATTGTACATCTCTAAATCGAGTTTTTGCACTGTACTGTGAGCACCCACTTAACTTGTTCGTTGCTCCATCTAAAAAATATTGGTCTCTTGAATCAAGCTAAGTGACGTGAAGATCAGGTTATGTTTAAAGAGTTTCTAAGTGTTTAAAGAGTTTCTTCTTGCCAATTTGAAACGCTATACCAGGGAGTTAACTCTCGGCTTATTGGGTGAAAAACATATTCATTGCGGTAAGCTATAAATATAACAAATTAAAACGCAGGTAATTATTCAACTGTATTGGAGCATTCGAAACATGAAATATGTAGAGT
>NW_025934692.1:0-419 GCF_000764305.2 Hyalella azteca | reverse complement strand
ACCTCCGCGTGCTTGATGTGAAGCACTATATTTCAATTTCCTCTATCAATTCCATCGCGTCTGGCATTATCTCGAAGTAATTGATATACTTTTACTAATTTTACCAATAACGTATTTATTCTCCGAGCAACATCTCTTTTGTTAAGATGTAAGGTATTTTGGCTGGCAGGTTAAAGTTCTGCATCATTATAAGGCATATTGACTGGTAGGGGTAATGTTAATCATTTCCCTGCTAAACGTGGAACGGTAGAAGATATATTGAGGTAACGTAACACAAAGATATATTGAAGTAACAGAACGCAAAAGTATATTATTGATATATTAGAAAGCGTAACACAAAGATATATTAAGGCAACAGAACACAAAGGTATATTATTGATATATTGGAAAGCGTAACACAAAGATATATTAAGGCAACA